>NC_023757.2:25567855-25860903 GCF_000499845.2 Phaseolus vulgaris
AAAAATGGGTTAGGATATAATCCTGGAATGAAAGGTAATGTGAAAAAGCTGTCCAGTTTCTTTGTTCCTTCCAAAACAGTTTTTTCCTCTTTCAGTAATTCAAAAACAATGCATACTGCAACATGTTTTTATTGTATGAAATCTGGTCATGTATCTAGAACATGTAAGGCTAGGAAATATTTTGTTCCTAAAGGTTTAGCCAAATGGCTTCCTAAGGAAAGGTGTTAATCATGCTGGACCCTAGACTAAAAGGGTACCATATGTGCTAAATCTGTTTTGTTGCAGAAAAACAGCAGGAGAAACCAGTGGTATCTAGACAGTGGCTGCTCAAAGCACATGACTGGTGATGTGACTCAGTTCATAAATCTGAAACTCAAAGCTGAAGGGCATGTCACATATGGAGATAACAATAGAGGAAAAATTCTTGGAAGAGGAGATGTTGGTACTAAAGATTCAACTACTATTGAGAATGTCCTATATGTTGAAGGGCTAAAACATAGTCTTCTAAGCATTAGCCAGCTGTGTGACAAGGGATACAAGGTCAATTTCGAAGCCAATACTTGTACAATTTCAAATGAAAATTCTGGTAAGGTGCTGTTCACTGGAAAAAGGGTAAACAACATTTATCTCCTTGACATTGTAAAGAGTTGTTCTGAAAATGAGTGTTTGCTATCTAAAAATGATGAGTCATGGCTGTGGCATAGGAGACTAGCTCACATTCACACAAATCACTTGAACAAGCTAAAATCTAAGGAACTTGTTTCTGGCTTACCAAACATAAAGTTTCAAAATAACAGATTGTGTGATGCCTGTGTAAAGGGAAAACAGATTAGAACTTCTTTTAAATCAAAAGATATGGTTTCTTCAAATAAAGCTTTGGATGTTTTGCATATGGATTTGTTTGGACCATCTAGGACTGCTAGCTTAGCTGGAAATTACTATGCTTTGGTGATTGTTGATGACTTTTCAAGATATACATGGACTTTGTTTCTTGCTTCTAAAAATGATGCATATAAAGCCTTTAAGAAACTTGCTAAGGTTCTGCATAATGAGAATGAAAATAGGATAAAACAGATTCGTAGTGATCATGGGCGAGAATTTCAAAATGCAAAGTTTGATAAATATTGTGAAAAACATGGGATCATACATAGTTATTCTGCTCCTAGGACACCCCAACAGAATGGTGTTGTTGAAAGAAAGAATAGATCACTAGAAGAGTTAGCTAGGACTATGCTAAATGAATCTGGTTTACCTAAATATTTTTGGGCTGATGCTGTATATACTGCTTCTTATGTGCTTAACAGAACATTGATTAGACCATTCCTTAAGAAAACTCCCTATGAATTGTATAAAGGAAGGAAGCCTAGCATTAGTCATCTTAGGGTGTTTGGCTGCAAATGTTTTGTTTTAAATAATGGTAAGGATAATCTAGGGAAGTTTGATCCTAAATCAGATGAAGGAATACATATTGGTTATGCTATAAATGGTCATGCTTATAGAGTATATAACAAAAGATTGCTTGCTGTTGAAGAATCTATACATGTTGTGTTTGATGAAACAGATTTTTCTGTTGCCCAAATCTGTTGTGGATGAACCTGGTATGGATGATTTAAGAACAATTATGCAACAGAATCAATCCAGTGAGCTTGATGCTACTAATCCAAATTCTGTCAAAGAATCTACTGTGAATGCAGGACTGCCTAAAGAATGGAAGACTCCAAGGGATCTCACTCTTGACAATGTGATTGGTAAAATTGAGAAAGGAGTCTCAACAAGGAATTCACTCAATAACTTCTGCAGAACAGTAGCTTTTGTGTCACAGATTGAACCTAAAAGCCTGGAAGAAGCACTGCAAGATAACAATTGGATAACAGCAATGCAGGAAGAGCTGAACCAGTTTGAATACAATGAAGTATGGACCTTGGTTCCAAGGAAGCATGAGATGAACATCATAGGAACCAAGTGGGTGTACAGGAACAAGATGGATGAACATGGAGCTATCACTAGAAATAAAGCAAGACTGGTTGCTAAAGGGTATAACCAAGAAGAAGGTATTGATTTCGGTGAAACCTATGCACCAATAGCACGTCTTGAAGCTGTCAGACTTCTTCTAGCATTTTCCAGCATACAAGGCTTCAAGCTATTTCAGATGGATGTCAAAAGTGCATTTCTAAATGGCTACATCAATGAAGAGGTGTTTGTATCTCAGCCTCCAGGGTTTGAAGATCACAAGAATCCAGAACATGTGTTCAGGCTTAAGAAAGCCTTATATGGATTAAAGCAAGCACCTAGGCAATGGTATGAAAGGCTAAGTGAATTTCTACTGTCTCAAGGTTATAGCCGTGGCAATTCAGATAAAACTCTCTTTCTAAAGAAGAAAAGTGAAGATATCATACTTGTGCAAGTCTATGTAGATGATATTATCTTTGGATCCACAAATGAAGAGATGTGTGAAGACTTTGTGAAAACCATGAAAAGTGAGTTTGAAATGTCAATGCTAGGAGAAATGAATTTCTTCCTTGGTCTACAAGTTAAGCAACTCAAGGATGGGATTTTCATAAGTCAAGAAAAATACTGCAAGGAACTGCTCAAGAAGTTTGATATGGACCAATGCAAAGCAATCAGCACTCTTATTTCAACAAATTGTCAGCTGGATCAAGATTCTGCAGGAAAATCAGTGGATCAAACGAAGTATAGGGGTTTAATTGGTTCCCTATTATATCTAACTGCCAGCAGTCCTGACATTATGTTTGCTGTATGTCTATGTGCTAGATATCAATCTGATCCAAAGGAATCACACTACAATGCAGCAAAGAGAATTCTGAAATATTTGCAAGGATCTAAGGATGTTGGATTGTGGTATCCTAACAAGGTATCTTTGAATTTGATTGGTTTTTCAGATTCTGATTTTGCAGGTTGCAAAGTTGATAGGAAGAGCACAAGTGGGACTTGTCACATGCTTGGATCAAGTCTAATCTCTTGGCATTGCAAGAAGCAAGCTTGTGTTGCTCTCTCCACAGCAGAAGCAGAATACATAGCTGTTGGAAGTTGTTGTGCTCAAACCTTATGGCTAAGGCAGCAGCTAAGTGATTTTGGTATTCTGTTAAGTAACATACCTATAAAGTGTGATAATACAAGTGCCATAAATTTGTCTAAGAATCCTGTCATGCATTCTAGAACTAAACATATTGAAATTAGACATCACTTTTTAAGAGAACATATAGCTAATGGAACATGTGATATACAATTCATTGGTACTGAATTTCAATTAGCTGATCTATTCACTAAACCACTTGCTAAAGACAGGTTTCACTTTCTTTTAAATGAATTGGGTATTATTAGCTTGAATTGTCCTCTGCAGTGAAAATTTCAATCTGTTGTTTTATGTTTTAACATGTTTCATTGCTTGTTTCAGAAATCACAACTGTGACTAGCAAAGAGAAAGATTTATTTTTCTCTCTCTCACTTTATTGTTGACTGCTTTTACGGTTATTAACCAGCAGGCCTATGCCAATTAGCTTGTGGGTATCCCAACTGATTGGATTGTGTGTAAGTGCAACAGATTTGATTTATCAAATTGAAATCTGGTTCCAATATATTCTTGTGCAAATCAATACCTGAATCTGCTACGCCACAGGAATAAAATCTGAAGCATATCAAATTGATTTTATTTTCAATCCATAATTGCTGAAATCTGATTTAATTGATTTTCTTTTACAATTGGTGATTTCTAAAATCTGATTTAAGCTCTATATAAACCCTGCTCAAATCAGTTCTCTCTCATACTTTCTCATTTGTGCTATAAGCTGTCCAGGTTCACACTTGCTTCACCACAGGTTTCGTTTCTGTTCTGAGTGATGATTTGTGCTGTTTTTTTCTTCTAGAATTGTATGTTAATAAACTGGTGCAGGGAAAAACAGATTGAGCATGGCATCCTCATCACACAAAAGGAAGAAATCCAAGGAGCAATCCAGCAGCAACCAAGGCATTCTGGAGAAATGGTTTGCTGGAGATTCTGAAGCAATGACAAGATACATTCATGAGACAAGCAGGAAGCAAGTCAATGCACCCAAAGTGCTGGAATTTTCCTGGCTGAGAGAAGAAAATCTGACTGAAGCAAAAACCTTGCTCAAGCATCAAAAGCTGAGGAACTTTCTAGAGATGACTGGAAATGTATATCCAGATTTGGTGAAAGTTTTCTACAGCAACTTGGTTCAAGATGGCAAAAATCTGGTCTCCCATGTGAAAGGTGTGAAGCTGAAGATTACAAGGGAAATATGGAGCAATGTGGGAGGAATCAAATATTCTGGAATGAAGGTAAGCAAAGGGAATACTGCTGGAATCCAGGGATTCAACAAGATGCAGTTTTACAGAAGTTGTGTGAGGAATCCTGCTGAACCAGTGGCTAGATTTCATGCTGGAAATCTCACAATCATTCCAAGACTCCTTGCCTACATCATTGCTTGGCAGCTCACTCCAAGAGGAAGTAATCATGCAACTCTCCATGAAGAGGACTTGATTTTACTATACTGCATCATGAATCAACTCAAGGTAAATTGGGTAAGTACTATGGTGGAGCATATGCTCAAATCCACAAGGTTACCAGACTATCGCTTTCCATATGCAATTTTTGTGTCAAAGCTAATTGATTACTTTGAAGTTGACACTACAAATGAAAAAAATGACACAATTAAGGCAGCAAATGAGATAGACAACTCCACTCTCCTCAAGATGGGATTTCAAAAGGAAGATGATAGCTGGATATTCAGAAGGAATGCTGCAAACAGAGCTGAAAATGAAGCTGCTAATCCAGAAAATGAAGAAGAAAATGTTGATGGAGTGCAGAACATGGATGCATCACCAGTACACTCTGCTGGACATGAGGATATTGCTGCTACAAGCCAAAATGCAATGGTTACATATGAGGCACCTGAATACAGAGGTGAACCTCTGTCTATGTTTGAAAGACAAGTGCTAAGCAGGCTGGACACACTCACATATGAGCAGAAAGCACACTATGAAATGACCTACGCCAGGTTTCAACACTTGGATGACCAACTTGAAGGAGTTCAAGTGCAGCTAGCTGAGCTTTATTACAACAACAAGTGATCCTATTTCTAAGTCTTTATCTTTTATATGTTGTTGAGCAATTTGGAATTAATCTGTACTGTTTCGTTTCCGCACTGGTGTTTAGTTGTTTTGTGATTTGTAATGAACCTCTATGGTTTATTGGTTTTATTTGAACTGTTATGTATGGCTATTATTGTTTCTGTGGTATTTTGTGCTCCCATTCTGTTTGATGAATCCAAAGGGGGAGAAGAATAGCCTAGAGAACAGCCTAAGAATAGCCTGGTACAGGTTCTGCAGATGATATTCACAGTGGCTGCTGATATGATTCAGATGTTAAATCTGCAGGTATATCATTTCTAAATCTGTTGTTCTGCTTTAACACCTGTTTTCTGTGTATATGGCTCTGTACAGATTTGGTCATGATCTCTCTTCAAAGTTGTGCAAAGCAAAGGGAATTTGTCTCCATCAAACAGGGGGAGATTGTTGAAGCTGGAGGAAGCTTCTTCCCTACCAAGGCTTGATGTGTGTTTGATGAAGAAAATGGCTTGGGTGCTTTGAAGATTGTAATAGGTTTTTAGATTCATATGTAATTAGGCTTGTAAGTGTGTATGATTGCCTTTTGCTGTGTAACCTATCCTAGATGCCTAACCAAGTCTAGATCAAGCACATGATGTGGTTAAATGGTTTTTGAAAAGTCTTTTGAAATGTTTTTAACAGTTTTAAAACAGTACACAAATAAATCTGTTTTATGGAGAAAGAATCTGTTTATTTCTTCTCTGTTAAAAAGGCTTTCGTTTAATGGTTTTTGAAAAGCTTTTTAAAATGGTTTTAACAGTTTTAAAACAGTACACAAATAAATCTGTTTTATGGAGAAAGAATCTGTTTATTTCTTCTCTGTTAAAAGGCTTTTCTAAAATTTCTGTTAAGGCACTAAGGGAAAGCTCAGTTCGTTATATCAGTTAAGCTGAGCTGGCCTGTGTGTTATACTTTAATCTGTTTTACTGTGAAAGAACAGGTTTATTCCTTGGTGAGTTGAAAGGTTTTTCACAAGTTAGTTAGGGCTCCAAAGGTACCACTCAGACAGTTATTTCTGTTAAGCTGAGTTGGCAGTTTTCACAAAATAAATCTGTTATGTTCAAAACTGAATCTGTTGTTTTCTTAACTGCTTTTCAACTGTTTTTTGAAAAGAAGTTAGAAACTGTTTTCTATATAAAGAAAAGTCTCTCTCACATGAAAAAGTGCTGAGGAATTACGCTTTTGACAGAGATCAAACAATTTCCATGTGAGAAGAAGGATTGAAAAGAGTTTTTGAAAGGTTTCCAAAGAGATTTTCAAGTGTGCTTGTTCTAGGAAACCTTGAATCTTGGTGAAGGTGCTGGTGCAGTTTCTGCAGCAAATTGAACTACTGGTTTTGAGTTCTTGCATCTTCTTTTCAGGTGTAATCTTTCCTTTATTCTGTTTTGTAAAGGTGTAAGTGTTAGTCACTCCTTGATAGGGTTTCTTGGAGTGCAAGGTGTGCTGAAATAGGGTTTTTCAGCATTGTGTGTGGTGTTCTTGTAGTGTTCAAGAACTGCTGGTTTTGTAAGTGATTGGCACTGTTTTTTAGTGAATTCCACCTTGGGGTAAGGTGAGACTGGATGTAGCTCTGTATGAGTGAACCAGTATAAAAACGTGTGTATCTTGCATTCTCATCCCTGCACTCTTTTCTGTTTTTGCTTAATTCTGTCAAGAACTAAATCTGTTCTTTTTAAATTGAATCTGTTAATTCTGGGTTAAGTGAAAACTGTTCTTCCTGTCTTGTTAAAGTTTTCTGATCATAAACAAGGTTGCTGCATATAATGGCTTAAGTGAATTGTGAACAAACTGACCATTCATTAAAACCTGTGAAAGGATCATTTTTCTTGAAATCTTGTGTTGTGTAATTTTGGTTGATCTCTAAGCATAGCTATATCCTTTATCCTCACAATATTAATCTGATCTGGTTCTGTTCTGATTCTCTGTTGATCACAATTTTACAGTGAACAAAATTCAAATTGTGCCAATACTGCTCTGAAAAATCAATCTGTTTCATATAAAAACAATCTGTTCTTTTTGCCTCTGGAATACTGAAAAATTGTGTGTTCTTGCGAAAATTTTATAAGCTCAATTCACCCCTCCCCTCTTGAACTTAGACACTAATAGACCCAACAATTTCCAGAGAGGAACATCAACCAAATTAGTGTGAGAAACCAGTCAACATACAAAGGTGCAAACACAGATAAACAATTAGTTATTTCGTAGGAATAACTGGTTAAAATTTTGTATAAGAGTTTTATCAATTGTAAAATTTCAAACTTAAACCAGTTATAGCAGTGTTAAGCAATGTTCAAAGGCAGTAAAAGTGCAAATAATAAGAACATTGCATATCCCAACAACTTCTTCCCCTATTTGTCTTCACAAATAGACCAAAGGAATGATTAAAAACAGCATAAAAGAAAAAAGAAATTGTTCAGAGATTTAAACCAGAAAATTAGAAAGAATGATTGTTCTCCCTTTCAAATTGTAGCTCCAGAAGTTGATTCTGAACCTCTTCTATTTGTTCATCCAAGTTTGAAAAACGTGAACCCATATGATTGAACCTTGACTCACACAAATCATGGAGATTCCTTTGATTTTCAGAAAATGTGTCCATGCGGTTGATCATTAATCTTTCAAAAGGAGACATTGTAGTCATCATTTCTCCTATGTAACCATCACTAGGACCAGCCTCTTGAGTCTCAACAGCAGGTTCCTCTTGAGTTGTTGCATCTTCAGGTTCATCACCATCATTGGTTCCACTTGGGCCAACTTAGTCACCATCTTTGCTAACCCATCTCCCACCAATTTTAGTAAATCTCATTTTGATTAGGGATCCACTGTTCATCACACTTGAAGGCTTGATAATTTCAGCTAGCTCTTCTTCAATATCCACATCAAAATAGTGTAGAAATTTAGAGATTAAAATTGCATAGGGATAGTGGAAGTCACTTAACCTTATGGATTTTTGCATATGTTCCTTGATGGTGTGGATCCAATTGATCTTCACTTTATTCATAATGAAATAGATAAACAACAGGTCTTCCTCAGAAAGAGTGGAGTGCTTGCTTCCCCTTGGTGTGATGATCCATGACACAATGAAGGCTATGAGCCTTTGATCAAGCTTTAACCCTCCAACAGAAAAATTTCTTACTTTGGAGAGGGGATTCTCGAGACAACTCTTGTAGAATTGCATCTTGTTGAACTCTTCAACTATCCCTAGATTTCCTCTGTTGATTCTAACCCTAGAGAACTTCAATCCAGTCACAGTAGTCCACACATCATTGGTGATGACCATGTCTACACCTTTCACATGAGAGACAAGTGAGTCACCATTAAATTGAAGGTTAGCATAAAATACATTCACCTAGTTTGGATAAATGTTTCCAGTGAGCTCAAGAAATCTCTTCAATCTTTGCTCCTTGAGGAGGCTTCTCACAGTAGACAAATTTTGTTGCTTCATCCAAGTGAAGGAGACAAGCTTGGGTATATTGACAATTTTCCTAATTGTTTCATATAGGTATTTGTTGATGAGTTCAAATATTCCTGAGAACCATCCTTCAAGCTTCCCACCACTCCTTACAGCTCTAGTTTTCATCCTTTTAGCAGATGAAGTGTTTCGAAAAGACATTAGGGTTTGAAAATTTGAAAAATATAAATTTAAAGATTTTGAAATTTTAAGTGTTTCGAAGCGGTTTGTTTTAGGGTTTGAAAATTTAAATTTTAAATTTTTTTAAAAATTAGGAAATGACGCAATGCCCATAATAATGAAATAAAATTAAATATTGATATATCGAAAAAATAGGAAGAAAAAATATTAAAGAAAGTTAGAGAGGAAAATATTTTGAAAATTTAAAAAATTTGAAAATTCAAAATTTCGAAATTTAAAAAGTTGAAAATTTAAAATTTTTATAAATTTAAAATTTTGATAATTTAAAAATTTGAAAATTTAAAAATTTAAAAATTTGAAATTTGAAGTGTTTCAAAAAGGCTTTAGGGTTTGAAAATTTGGAAAAATTGTAAACTTGAAAAATTTATCATATTTGAAAATATTAAAATTTGAAAATTTTGAAGTGTTTCGAAAAGACTTTAAGGTTTAAATATTTAAAAATTTTGAAAAAATAGGAAATAACACAATGTCCATAATAATAAAATAAAATAAAATATTGATATAAGAATAAAATAGTAAAAAAATGAAAGAAAATTAAAGAGAGAAATCCTATTTATATAATTAATTGTAAGTAATTGATAATGTAAAATATACAATATACACGAAAGTTAACATCATATATTAAAATTTATAATTCAAACTTGAAAACTGAAGGTACCAGCCATGCCAACAACACCAACACTGTCAGGAATACTTCTTTTTGACATTTGTAGGATACCAGTTGGGAAAAACTTTCTTGGATATTTTCAATTCCATATTGCAAGCATAATAGTCCAAATTTACATCATGAACATGACCCATGCTTTCTAGAGACCCATCACAACATAGTACCAGGAAGGAAATGACCCAAGAATAACAAGTTGACCTTCATTAACACTTCTTTATAAAGCCTTACATCTTGATCCCAAAATATCAGAAGTCATATGGTTTTGCTAGAGTAAGTTCAACCTCACTCAACCTCACTAGAGTACACACCATATGACTTATGATATTTTGGGATCAAGATAAGGTTTTATAAAGAAGTGTCAATTGAAAAGTCAATTTGTTATTCTTCGGTCATGTACTAGCCATCACCGAGTTCAGACCCAACCACTTTGTTTATGATAAAAATCGTACCAAAATCAATGGAGTGCTTTGACATGTTTGGTTTGTGCGTTTTGTTCCTCTCTTTGATAACCTTGTCCTCCACTTTGGAGATGATTACTCCCACCCAACCCGTGAGAGATCCTGTGAATGAGAATGTAACTCTTGTCTCAACAAATGGAACCTTCGAAGCAGGATTCTTCAGCCTTGAAAATTCCGGTAGCCGTTACCTAGGAATTTGGTACAAAAACATATCCCCCAGAACAGTTGTTTGGGTGGCCAACAAAGAAACACCACTTCAAGACCACTCCGGAGTCTTAGAAGTAGACGGTGATGAAGGGTTTCTCAGTATCAAAGATGGCACAGGAGCCAAAATATGGTTCTCAAATGCATCATCACACACACCAAGCAAACCAGTTGCGGTGGAGTTGTTGGAATCAGGAAATATGGTTGTGAAAGATGGCGACAACAACTTTTTATGGCAAAGCTTTGATTACCCATGATACTTTTCTTCCAGGAATGAAACTTGGAACGAACTTCAAAACTGGTCATCATCGAGCTCTAAGATCATGGAAATCCTTCAAAGATCCTACTCCAGGTGAATTCGTATTTGGTGTTGATACTCGTGGCCTTCCTCAACTAGTCATCACAAAGGAGCCTAGTGATTACGTAGTTTATAGACCAGGCTCTTGGAATGGTCTTAGTATCACAGGACTACCTGGAGAAATAACTGACCCATTAATCAAATCCTTTTTTGTTATGAATGAAGATGAAATCTTCTATCAGATTCAACTCTTGAATAGTTAAACTAAGCTGAGAAGCAGATTGATCCCAGAAGGGTATCAAGTGCGTTTAATATGGTCAGATGAGACAAAAAGATGGGATACGCAATACCCTGGTTCATTTGATGAGTGTGAGAGATATGGTATATATGCAATGTGAGTGGAGCACATCAATCAACACTGTGAATGCTTGAGTGGGTTTCAATCCAACTTTGCAGATTCAACCTGTGATCGAACTACACCTCTGGACTGTAACAAGGGAGATAAATTTCAGAGGTACGAGGGAATGAAATTGCCAGATACATCTTCTTCTTGGTATGATAAGAGTATTAGTCTTGGGGAATGCGAGAAATTGTGCTTGAGCAACTGCTCTTGTACTGCATATGCTCAACTGAATATCAGTGTCCAGGGAAGTGGCTGCTTGCATTGGTTTCATGACATTGTTGACATCGGGGTACTAGCACAGGGTGGACAAGATTTTTATCTGCGAATTACAACTTCAAAATTTCAAGTTACTTTCAATTTTACAATTCATTCTTAACAAAAATCTATCGTCTTTTCGTGAAGATCTACCGTGCTTGTAGTGGTAATTAATTGGTTTATCAGGTTCCTTCACTGAAATACAAAGTTATGTCGGTGCAGTAAGCGTACGGCAATTTTTTTGAAATGAAAATATGGGTACGGTACAAGATATACAGAGGGTGTGCTAATTTAATTTTTTAGCAATATATGCAAATGAGGAATATCAAATATTTGTAGATTTTATTGAAACTAATTATTTATTTATCTATAACAATATAAACAAAGGGATTTCCTTTTTTGATGTATATATTTCGTTTTTTAATTTATCCTTTATAATATTAAAATATAATAAATATAATAATTGTTTATTTAAATTTAAATTTTTTTAAAAAGTTTAAATTTGAAAAAAAAAACAAAGAATTCAATTTCTTACAATTTTATACTTTAAATAACTTTTTTTTTAAATTCAAATAATCCTTTCCAATAAAAAATCACCTAGACAATAAAAAATTTGCATACAACAAAATTAAAAAATTATTTATTTTATAATCATTTAAAAAAATATTTTTATAATAACATGATAACAAATATAATAACATATTTTTATTTCAATAGTTATTATAATAATAATAATATTTTTTATCAAAAGAAAAAAAAGTGTACTTATTCATCTTTAAATAAAAAAATATTTATTCATTTATTTAATAAAATAAATAATTTATTTTTATTTTAAAATAATTAATCTCTTTTTAAAAATAACGGTTACATATATAATAAATTTACCTTTTAATATATAATTTATATATAAATAATTTTTATGGTTAGAAGATTATCAACTTTAAATTTAAGTCATATATTAATTCTAATTTTATTAGAATTATTATAATCTTCTAATGACAACAAACCTTTTAAAATATATTTAAGACATTTCACGTTGGTAAATAAGTTTCAATTAAATTGAGAAACACACCCGCTGAAATCGAATAACGGACACAAAAAAAATCTAAAACTACTATAAAAAAGGAAGAAGAAAAGTAGAGGAGTAGAAAAATAATAGAAATTAAATGTGATGATTTTGAAATTATTTTCTAAGAAAACAAAATAAAATATACATGTAAATAAAATAACAAATATTTTAAATAAAAATTAGAAACAGCTTAAATCGTTATATTTCTATCATTTTCTTTTAAAGCTCTTTTTTTTTTTCTTTCAATTTGAAAGGACACATATCCCTTAAAAAGGTTTCACTTCCACAAAGGAGGAAAAATATATATATTTTTTAAATGTAAACCTATTTCTGCAAAATGGGTAGATCCCACCATCCGAAAAGTTTATCACTCGTAACCCAATTCCTTAAAAAAAATAGTTAAATAAGTATACCCCCAATATATAATAGAGAATAGGTTTCACAAAAATAAGTATTATCCATTAAGATACAAATAATAGTGTTATTACCGAAAATGAATTGGAATTGTGAATGTACAACCTATACTAGTTTATTTACCTTTCGTTGAAGCGCTACTTAGCTTCAATGATGAAATCGAATGATAGTTCAATGATAATGATAGAAGATTCTCTAATGCTTAATTCACTAAGAGCTTAGAGATAGATAAGTAATAAAGTGAGTAATAAGTGTTGAGAATTTCTCCTTAATCAAATGAATGGAAGGCTATTATCAATAAATCTTGGTAATTGATTCATTGAATATATATTTAATGATGACATTTCAATGTCTTGAAATTATATACGTGAGAAGCATTAATTATCCATTATCTCTTTATGATGAAGCCTTTTTCTCCTTCTCTATATAAAGGAAACTTGTGAGGAAGAGAAATGCAAGCAAGTGAGAAGAGCAACATAGATATTAAATGAGAGAATTGATATCCACCATAGTGTGAGATTAAAAATCCTAGTGAGGCAGAGAGATATTATATTTCATCCTTGTTGGGTGAGATTGAGTGTTACCCTTATAAAGTGAGAAAAACCGATATTGTAATCTTACTTTCATAGTGAAGACATTTTTTGGACTAGGTCTCGTGGGTTTTTACTTCTCAAGTTGAGGAGGTTTTCCCACGTTACAAATACTCGGTGTTATTACTCTATTTTGTTCTATTTTCTTTTTTCTGCTTATTGTTTTTGCAAGTGTCCATTTTGTATCTACACAAAGGAGGGAGAATTAGTTATGATTTTCCCAACAGTCACTAGTACAAAAGTTTAAAACAACGACCCATTATTTAATGCGTTTTTGAAACTAACTTGATTTAAGAAGGCAACTAATTGTAATAGCCTCATTCTTAAAACCTTTTTTACCTTAACTCAGAAGCGCGCCACTTACGTTTTCATACTCTCCTTTCTCTCGCGCTTCGTTTCTCTTTTGTGCTTCTTCCATTAACTATGCTTCCTCATTTCTTTATCTCTTCTTTGCATTGTCTTCGTGCCATTAGTAAGCATTGTCTTCCTCTCTTCTTCTTCACCATTGATTTTTGTATGTTTTCTGTTTCTCTTATGTTTTCTCTTATGCCATTGCTAAGGTCACTGTTTCATTGGAAAAGTTTTTGTTTGCTCTCTATTGTGCCTTCCTCGTCGTTGTTGCCACCTTAATGACATGTTCAATAATGACATGTTGAGAACTTTGATTAGAAACCCAAACAACAGCAAAAAAGAAAAGAAACCCTAAATGTCATTCGTAAATGCGATTTATAAATTCGACTATGGTAAATAGCTGCATTTATAAATCAATTTTACGAATGCGGCTAAATAGTCGCCTTCTTATCTCTTCGATTTAAGACTACGTGTACATCAAATGCGGCTATATAGCCGCCGTTTTAAATTGAAAATAACTGCCGTTGTTTTTCCTTTCTGCACCAGTGAGTGGTATCAGAGATCTGATACAAGATGGAAGGATTCTTTACTAATGGATACATGTTCAAGTTGATAGTAGACAACTATTCCTATTGGAAGCCCATGATGGAGGATCATTTACACCGTAAGGATATGCACGAGTCCATTTCTTGAAAAGACAAGCCAGAAGGCAAGAATGACAAAGTTTAAGAACTTTTGAATCGAAAATTTGTTGCAATGATTCGAAAGTATATTGATAGAAGTTTGTTTGAGCATGTGTCCACATACACAAATGCTTATGAGTTGTGGTCAAAACTTAAATGTATGATTCAAAAGAAACTCCAAGAAATAAAGTATCTCTTATAAGAAGACTAATGAAACTTGACTACAAGGATGGTCAAAGTATGATGGAGCACTTAAATTCATTAAAGGATCTTGCTAATCAATTTACAAAGATAGATATGGAGATTGATGATGAGTTGCAAGTACTTTTGCTACTCAATTAGTTGCCTCAAATTTGGGACACGCTGGTGGTCATGCTCAACAACTCAGTCCCATATAGGAAGATCTCAATGGACACCGTTTTAGACAATCTGTTGAATGAAGAATCCAGAAGGAAAGAAAGAAGTACAAATTTCTAATTTGAAGCAAATGTTATAGAGAAACAAGGAAGAAGTGAAATAAGAGAAATCTCGTGTAAGAAATAAAAACAAAGTCAAATGCCGATCGCAATCTCACAAGAACAATAATATGTTATTATTGTAACAAAGAAGTTCATAAGAGACTTGGAAAAGACAACAAACATAAGAAGAATGCAAATGAATAGAAGTGGATGGATGTAGAAACCGAAAACAAAAAAAGTATTTTGTATGGTACCTTTATGATGGTTCTTATTACGTAAAGCGGGTAAAGGGAACACCATAGGAAAAGGAAAAAATAATGTAGAAGAAGAAGAACTAGAATAGGAAGAAGAATTTCCTCGATTAAGGGACACAAACATGCAAAATATTCTCTGGGTTGAGGTAATATGGTCATCTAATTTATGTGGTTTTTGAATTTTAATATTTTCTTGATCAAGTTTTGTTTAGTTTACTAGTATCCTCTCGAACCTCTTTGTGGTTAAGAGATATAGGAAAAAATTTGTTGTTTTGTCTAGGGTTAAAAATGTCCCTATAAAAACAATAAAAAATTAACATGAAAGAAATATGGACAATAAAAGGAAGAAGAAAAATGGAAAACATGTACTTTGGTTCAATGGTAAGGTACTTCTTTCTTAATAGGTTGATAGAATAGATGTAAGGAGTACTTTTTTTATTTTGAGTTTTCAGTTTTGCTATCTCATGAAATTGCCTAAACTTTTGATCGTGTTGTTTTATTACTAGCAAGTCTTCACAAGATGTTTGAACAAAATATTGGCTAGCTTTAGACAAAAGATTTTCAAAAGGAAAACTAGTCACAAAGTTATTTCATTTGTTAGTGAAAGTAATTTTAGGAAAACAACCCTTGTAAAAAAATGTACTTGAAAAATTCTCAGGGTTGTCTAATAAAAACTCACAAACTTCTATAGGGATAATGGGACTTAAAACGTTTTTTTATCATAATGTCCTAAAAAAGGCTTGACTTTTACTTGTTGAGTCACAACGAAATCCCCATCATTTTGAAGGAAAAGATTTTATATGATGGAAAAAGGGTATTTATGTTGTATTTCAATATTTGAATAAGCAAAGGTATACAGAGATAACTATCCATAAGAGAAAACCTTTGAAAATGTGACAAGTATGATGAAAATCATTTTCTCTATGGAAAGTATGAAGTTGATTAACATTTTGAAACAAAATATTGGAATCAAGGGAAAAGTCATTGGAAGTAACATGAACAATACTAGTATTAGACTCCTCTCCTTTATGCTCAATGTTAATAAACTATTTAGAAGATATCTTAATTTTTGGTTTAGCATATCTTAGAGTTGTAGGAGATTGTGTGGTTAGTGTCTCTATAAGGTTAGGTACCTCCTTTTGAGTTTTTAGGGATGGAGATTCTTCTGTTGTCAACTCTTCAGAAAAATTCTTTATCTTGTCTAGTTTCTCTATCGCTCTTGATTTTTCCTTTTCGCTCTTCTCATTGGAAATGGGTCCAAAGAAAAGATTGGCATCAAGTAACTCCTCACAAGATTGGTCTAAGGAGAAAGAGTTTTTAATGTCTAGTTAAGCTCTAGACAAAGAATTTTCTTTGAGTTTGGTTTCGTTTGTAGATTCCAAAACTGGAATGTCAAATATTTCCTTTTCATGGAAAGAAAGGCCAGTATCAATGGAATTGTTATCATCATGATGTGTGGAACAAACTGTGTTAGTGGAAGAACATTCAAAAAATTGTTGTTCCCGACTATAATAAGAAAAACTCAGGATATGGAGATATAGGTAGAATATCTTTATTAAATATAAGAGAGGGAGAAGGAAAAGAAGTTTCAAGTGTTTAAGATGGTACAATAGGATAAAAAAAGAAACTTTTTTAGAACTCTTCTCCCTAAAGTGTGATTTGGATGATTAACCTTTCCTTTTGTAATCCGTCCTAGGGTAGGAGGAGTTAAAATATTAATTCACGGTATAGGTATTATAGGATACCTCTTTACATGGAGAATATGGTTGCTTATAAGGTTTAGTGTTTGGATAATAACCTTCCCCATGTCCACTCCTAGGTCGATGTGAAATGTCTCCATATATACTCCTAGACCTATGTATTTGACTTTCTTGATGTTGTTTATATTGTATAAGGAGTTCTTTTATCTCAGAAACATTTTGAGTTTGTTGGTCTAGTCGTGAGCGGATATCTATTGGAGTTTGAGCATTTATAGTGCCATGAACACCAAACTGATAAAATGGTCCACTCATGGTTGATTGTAAATAAAATTTTCACAACTGTTAGAAAGAAATCAATTATAGTGATTTTGTTTAAAACAATTTTATGGGTGAAGTTTAGTAAAGGAAGCAAAAGTGAGAAAGTTTCAAGTTCATTCCCAGGAAAGCGAGGTAAGTCATATGGACTTCTTAAGTACCAAGGCTTTCCTAGCCAGAGCTTACCTTAAATGTATCTCACAAAATTTTCCAAAAGAAAACTTCAAAACAATTTTAGAAAACATGAAAACAAATATGTAGATATGAAAATGCTTTTAAAAACCAAAGAAAGGTTTATCTAGCCACAAGAAAAGAAATAAAAGAAGGAAATTGTAAAGATAGCAAGAAGAAATGTAAACGTTAGTTCAAGACCTATGGTGATAATGCAGAGAACACAAAGACTTCACTGGCATACTACCAGACTAATGCACGAATACTATTACAAAGTTCAGTGAGATTTCTTAACACAACATTTTCCCAAACAAAGAAATGAAAACTAATACTTGAGGAAAAAAATTAAATGCAACACAAAATTATGTCCTTTGAACTGAAGTATGCTGAAAATTTCTCTGGGATCCATCTTTCTCTTCTTGATAGTAAGTCTATATAACCAAGGAGAAGCCTCATGAGATTGGGGCCACCCCACTTCTTGAAACACCTTTCAAGCATCACAAACTTACTAAACACAAAAGTAGGAATCCAAGTAAGAAAGCAAGAAAAACTAAATTTTGTGGAAAAGCTAAACTTAAAGGAGATAAGTTGTAAAAAACCAGAACAAAGATCCAAGAGAAGACAATACAAAAATTAAGGCAACCAAGAAAAGGAAGCACCATCAAAAGGACCTAAGAAAAACTCCAGAAAAGATTAAAAACCAAAAATCTAGAGAAACTGACAGGGATTGTTCCAAAAGTTATATAAATTAATTTACAAAGCAGTTTTTTGAAATTTTTATGGTAAAACTACACTCAATGATGAACAATATGGCATAAATTTGAGGCCAATTGGTTCAGTAATCACGAAGAAATAAATGCAACAAGGGCACACAAATCGCAAGCAAAGTGGACTAAAAGTGAAAGTAGGTTTTAGGAATGGCCACTAAAAGTGTAAGAATTATGGTAATTTTGATACAACGAATTTGAAGTTGAAATTTTATCTGGAGATTGGTAACATATTAAACAAGATATGGTAAAAGGTCCAGGATAAAACATCAAGGGAATTAGGTGCAAAAAATTTAAAACTAAGAGCAAAACTAGCACTGAAAGAGGTTCTCAAACATAAAAACGTCCTGACTTTTGAAATTTATAAAAAAAATTTGTAGGTACAATTTGGAAGTTCCTTTTTTACTGAATACAGGTAACATGTTAATGGTGTTACACAAAAAAATTTCACAAGTTTTGGTGATAATATGAGATCAAGATAAATTGTGCAAACTAAAAGTAAATCATAAAGTAGGAAACAATGCAAGGAATCACCAAGGAATCAATGGCAAGGTATGACACTTAGATGTAGGTAACACAAATTGCACACAAAAATTGATGCAAAAAGCAACAGAACTTTGAGCAAACAATTGATGTGCACTAAACCAAATATCAAACAGCTTGCATGCAACAACAACACACAATGAAATTTGACAAGATTAAACAAAATTGGAATGTGACAATGGACATGCGACTAGTAGAAACACAAGAGAACACCTAAGTGTGCACAAAAATGAATTAAACACAAGACTTATCAAGAAATAGAAGTATAAGTAAAGAAAACAACAAGAACACCCCTGGTTTTGACAGGTTTTGGTGCGGATGGTGTGTGAACAAATTGGCACAAATTGAACTGAACAAACAATAAGGAAATCAAAGGAAAGGCACACAAAAGTGAGATAAACGGTGTAACACAACAATGAGACAAAACTAACCAATTAAAACAAAGAAATCAGCAAGAAAACGGAAGAACAATAAACAACACATTAGGTTATGCAACGGAACAACAAAGGAAACTTTGGATGCAAGTTGTACTCAAATTAAACGGTGAAAAATGGATTTTAATCAGTGGAAACTGTAAAGAAAATAGTGGAAAATGTAAAGAAAATAGTGGAAACAAAAGTAAACGGTAGATGATAAAGATACAAAGACAAAGAATCAAGAACAAATGGAAACTGTGACAAACACAAAGCTGAACAAATTTTTTTTGCAAAAACTTGGCTTAGCTTGGCCAGATCTTGGTGTGCTATGATCCACCTGATGTAATCCAAGTTCTTGATTGTTGATTGGAATGGAATGAGGCAGCGAAAGGCTTTGGAAAAGGAAGAGAACCGCGAGGCAATGGTGAGGCAAGGGTTTCGGCAATGTTGAGTGCAATGGAGGGGAAGAAGGTGTGGCCAACCTTCCAAGGTTCACTAGGCCTTTTAGGCTTACTAGCAAAGATAGATTTGGGAGATAATGAGTTTTTTTAATTAAGAATACTTCATTCAATATATGTCAAATCTAGATACAAAATTTTTATGTAAGGTATTTATAAATGACAAAAGTGAGGGTAGATTGCTCCTTAAGCTACCATAACCCTAGTTAAGTAAGCTTAACTATGGTGAGATTTGGTGGCTTAAGAAGAGACGTGTATGTCCTCTTAAGATGCTTTAAGGACCCTTGCTTGTGTGATAAGTGAAGGCTTTTAGAGTGTCTTTAATTCATCTACAAAATACTCTTGAAAGTAATTGAAAATACAAGTCCTATACATGAATATTCTACTATTTATATAGATAGTTCTTCTGTCTTTATTCTTGTGTATGGTGGCTTGGATGGTCCTCCATCACCTTGGGTCTCCAAAAGATGAATTTGGGTACAGAATGTGGGATCCTATAAATAAGAAAACTGTTACAAGTAGAGATGTTGTGTTTTTTGAGGATCACACAATCAAAGGTATTCAAAAGACAAATCAGTGCACGTCCAAAGTTCACATTTATTTAAGGGTGGAAATTCCTTATAGATCTTGATCAGATAGACCAATAGACAAATTCTTCTCAGCGAGTTCCTGACCAGACTGATGAACAACCAGATCATGATTAGATAATTTCAGACCCTCAAATACAACAAGAACTCGAGCCAATGGAGCAACAAATGCAAGTTGAATTGAGATGCTATGAAAGAAGAAGAATGTTGTCATCAAAGTATCTTAAAGAAGATTATATTACTTTTAACATATAATGGTGAACTTAAAAACTTCTAAGAGGCTACGGAGTCAACTGAGAGAGGAGATTGGATTAAAGTCATGGAAGAAAAGATGAACTCTTTACATAAGAACCATACTTATGATCTGGTCTAGCTACCTAAAGGAAGAAAAGCCTTGAATAACAAATGGGTGTACAGGCTTAAAATGAATAAGGAAGCTCAAGAACAAGGTACAAAGCTCAAATTGTTGTGAAAGGGTGCAATCCACCTAGCTAAGAATCCTACATTTCATTCTCGGACAAAACACATTGATTATCGTTATCATTAGGTACAAAATGCTTTGGAGGATGAGGAGTTCTAGTTAGAGAAGGATCATACAGATGACAACTGGTCTGACATGTTGACCAAGGCAATTTCAGTTAAAAAGATAACAAACTGTTGTAGGGGAGTTGAATTAGTGATACCCTTAAATTAAGTCATGAAAGGGGAGATTTGTAGGGAATCCATCCTTAGTTAAATGGGAGACAATGACCAATGAATCTTGGTAATTAATCCATTGAATATATTCAATGATGGACATTCCAATGTCTTGGAATTATATACTTCTTCAAGACTATGAAGTTCAACCTAGAAAGTTGAAGATAGCTTTCAAGGTATCTTGAAAATGTGAGAAGCATTAATTATCATTATCTCTTTTTGGTGAAACCTTTCTCTCATTTTGTATATAAAGGGAACTTGTGAGGAAGAGAAATGTAAGCAAGTGAGAAGAGAAACATAGAGAATAAATGAGAGAATTGATATCCACAATAGTGTCAGATTATAAATCCTAGTGAGAGGCTATAGAGACATTGTATTCCATACTTGTTGGGTGAGATTAGGTATTCCCTTCATAGAGTGAGAGAAACAAATATTGTAATCCTACTTTCATAGTGAAAACATTTTCTAGACTACGTCCCGTGGTTTATAGTTCTCAAGTTGAGAAGGTTTTCTCACGTTAAAAATTCTTGATGTTATTACTATGTTTTTTTCTATTTTCTTTTGTCCGCTTAAGTGCCCATTTTGTTTTTTTATCAGCAATGAATAAAATAAATAAAAAGAAACACTTTAGAGGTGTCCCAACCCTTTATAAACTTTTGTTTTCCTACTCTTACACATACCAGACTAGGCAATGCCTATATTACTTGGCATAAACAAAAGCTACAACTGCATAAATCATATAAAGAGACCCCTTCAAAAGACTTTGTACAACAAGTAATGCAAAGCACTGGTTTGCATCGTTATAACACCACAAAACTAAAAACAGAATTTGAATTCTCTTTAATAAGAAGAATTTGACAAAAAGCACATTCCTACAACCACATATAAAATTTTGCAGCCTTATAAAAAAGATTTGAGAACTTACCGGTATATGCTGTCTCCCATTATTTTTTCTTTTCTGTAGAATAACCTTCCAACTTCTATGTTACCATCACCTTGTCAACATGGCTGCTTTGTTGGCTTTGTTTCCCATTCCTTGCTTTCCATATACACACATTCTCCCCAGCTGGATGTCTTGCTTTCTTACAAAGTAACATTTTTCATATCTATTTGCTTTCCTGCACCACTAAAAATTTGTTCTGCATAACATCACATTTGGTCTTCTGTTGCATAAAACCTAGCTTTTCCATCACATGACTAAACCATTCTCCTACTTTCAAACTGCATTTCTTCTATTTCAGCTGCTTACAGTGTGCCTTCATACTTTCCTTCATAGCAATTCTGAGTTGCTCCCTACCCATACCACAAGCCCGTTTCCTATATAGCTTTAGAATAGTTTTCCTCAACCTATTAAAACCAAACAATAACCACCAAAACAGAAAAAACAACCTTGGTCTTATTGTTAGACAAATAGATTACAAACAATAAAGCTATTTGGTTGTCATATTGATACAAGTGATGTGAGGTTAAATCCAAGCCCAATAGGAAAAGTTATCTTTATTTACCTTATGTTTCAACCAAGCCCAAGACTGCGCCTGTGCCATAGTTAAAATCTCCATTGTGTTAATCCTATCTTGATTAAAAACTAAACCATTCCTATGTTTCCATATGCACCAAATGATGGAAGCCCACACATATTTCCATAACCTGTTACCTTCTTTATTAAAACACATACAAGAAAAATGGTCAAAATTATTAATCATATCGTTTTGATTCACAAAACTTACCCCAAGCCATTTGTACCACATATTCCAAACAACATTTGATATGTTACAAGATATAAGGATGTCGGATGTTGTTTCCTCTTTCCTCCCACAAAGAGTACACAAAGTATCCCCCAGCTGAACACCTCTTATAAACAATTTTTGCTTGGTTGCTATCCTATTCAACATAGCCCTCCATGTAAAGAACTGGGCTGAAAGCGTCACCTTTTAACCCCTTAGTGAATCTATAGCTTCAGATGGTTGCCCATAATCATTATTAGCTAACATTTTATATGCTAGTGGGAGAATCTCTCCATAGCCATTTATCCTCACTGTCACGGAGCAATGTTTCTAGTGATAAACATTCCATGAAATCTGTTAGCATTGTCCTTTCCCATTCAAACCAAACTCTTCTCCAGCTGAACACCCATTCCCAACCCTTTGATGAACATCTTCCAAAATTCTCTATTGTTTTGTCTTTGATCAAAGAGTTATTAAAAATTCTAGGATATTTTTCTTTTATCTTAATGTTATCTATTCACTCATCTTCCCACAATTTAAACTTTGACTCAAACCCACTTGCCATACCACATTTGAGTTAAACCACAAGTCCCCCTGCTCAGGGGTGCAAACTTTGCTTAAATTAGACCACCACCTTGTGTAAGACTATTTAGGCCAGAACTGTTTAGATTCAACATCCTTCATGACCCATACTTTGATTCTACTACATCCTTCATGACCCATACTTTGATTCTATTACATCCTTCCAAAGACCTTCCTTTGAGGACCCCATCCTCCATTTCCATTTTGTATCTACACAAAGGAGGAAAAATTAGTTTTAATTTTTCCAACAATAAATATTGAGTTAATAAATATTGAGTTAAGATGAGTATTCTCTTATATTGTATTTATAGACCTTTGAGTTTTTCTAAATATTCAATTAACTGATATCTGTTACTAAGTATAAAGTTGATTTACACGATAATCGAAGTTAATTTTTAAAATATATGTGTAAGTTGTTAAGGTCCATTATCTCAAGAGAGTACTTAAGTATTTTTCGATAATGAATAGTATAAGTAGAATTTATCGCTACTAACTATGCTGCAAACAAAATAGTTTCTTTATGTACTTCTATACATATTTGGTCAGATTCACCAAAACTAATCTGTGACTCGTTTTAATACATTACTTAAACAAAAAAGATGGTGCCTATTGAATGCTTCCTCCTCCCATATTATGCCCTGTTTCCTGTTTTACCTTTTCTGCCCTAATTTATTGATTTTTAATTCAACTATAAAATATTGACACTTATTATGTTTCCAAGGTTAAGTTGTACTAAAATTTCTGCATATTTATGTTTTTATGTTTCGTAAATTATCCAAAGTTTGATTGTGTGACTGTTGATTATTACTTGATTGAGTTCTTAATCTTTTAGATCACGCCTTCAATAGAAAGATAGGAGTGTTGAATAAACGTTAATGTAATTTGTGGGTTTTTAAGTTAGAAGTTACTAGAAAAAAGTAGAATGGGAGTTTGGATATGTAAAAGGTCAAAAGTTGAGAATGGGATTTTAATTATGTTGTTAGTGGGGTTTTAAGGCCATAATGAAGATTTTTCTAGAAGAGCTTCCTAAAGCCTATAAAAAGGATGCTCTCTCAATTGTAATATGCACCACAGAAAGAAATACAATAGAGAGAAATGCAAAAGAAGAGTGTTTTCAATAAAGAGAAAATTCAAGTGTGAGTGATTGCTTGTTTTACAATTTGGTATCAAGAGCCAATGGCGAATGTGATGGGTCAAATACCGCTACCACGGTTATTGAAGGCGACCACATATGATAATTGGAGCATTCAAATGAAAGCTCTTCTTGATTCTCAAGATACATGGGAGGTGGTCGAAGAAGGTTTCGAAGAACCAACAAATACCACGGGTTATATGGCAGCTCAAACCAAGGTGTTGAAAGAGATGCGATCAAAGGATAAGGCGACACTATACATGTTGTTCCGAGCGGTTGATGAGTCGGGCTTTGAGAAGATTGCCAGTGCAACTACTTCAAAAGAAGCGTGGGACATCCTAAAAAAGGTGTTCAAAGGAGCTGACCGAGTTAAGCAAGTGCGTCTACAAACTCTTCGTGGCGAGTTGGAGAGCATGAAGATGATGGAGTTGGAAAGTGTATCTGACTACATTACGCGTGTACAGACTGTGGTGAATCAACTTAACCGAAATGGTGAAAAGTTGACCGATGCACGAGTTGTGGAGAAGATTTTGATAACATTAACCGATAATTTTGAGAGTATTGTGTGCGCAATAGAAGAGTCAAAGGACCTAACGACACTCACAATCGACGAGCTTGCCGGTTCTCTCGAGGCACACGAGCAACGAAAGAAGAAGAAGAAGGAGGAAACACTTGAGCAAGCACTTCAAACGAAGGCGTCAATCAAAGACGAAAAGGTACTCTATCATCAAAATTCTCAATATAGAGGGCGTGGTCGTGGAAGTCGTGGTGGAAAAGGCAGCAACCATGAAGGGTATTATAAGGAAAAGGAACAGTCGAGCCAACCAAATTGGCGTGGAAGAGGACGTGGTAGAGGAAGAGGTGGCCAATCGAATTATTCCAACATCGAGTGCTACAAATGCCACAAATATGGTCACTATGCGAAGGATGGTAACTCTGACAAATGTTACAATTGTGCTAAAGTGGGGCTTTTTGCAAAAGATTGTCGTGTCGATATAAAGATAGAAGAAACAACCAACCTAGCCTTGGAAGTCAAAACGAATGAAGGTGTTCTCTTGATGGCTCAAGATGAAGTCAACATTAACAGTGTGACACTCTGTGGTACCTCGACTCAGGAGCAAGCAACCATATGTGCGGTCACGAGTACCTATTCAAAGATATGCAAAAGGTTGAAGATGGTCATGTGTCATTTGGAGATGCATCAAAGGTGGAGGTCAAAGGGCGAGGTACGGTTTGCTACTTACAAAAGGATGGCTTAATTGGGTCACTCCAAAATATTTATTACGTACCAGACCTCAAGACCAACATATTGAGTATGGGGCAACTCACGGAGAAAGGTTACTCGATTTTTTTGAAAGATCGGCTACTACACTTGAAGAACAAGCAAGGGCGTTTGGTTGCTCGAATCGAGATGGAAAGAAATCGGATGTACATGCTGAATTTGAGAAGCATACGAGAAAAATGTTTGCAAGTCAACATAGAAGACAAGGCATCGTTGTGGCATTTTCGTTTTGGTCACCTACATCATGGTGGACTAAAAGAGTTAGCGAAGAAGAATATGGTGCACGGGCTACCCAACATGGACTACGAGGGAAAATTTTGTGAAGAATGTGTGCTCAGCAAGCATGTGAGAACCTCGTTTCCAAAGAAGGCTCAATATTGGGCTAAGCAACCTCTTGAATTGATTCATACCGACATATGTGGACCAATTACTCCAGAATCCTTCGGCGGTAAAAGGTATTTCATTACCTTTATCGATGATTTCTCACGAAAGACTTGGGTTTATTTTCTGAAAGAAAAATCCGAGGCATTTGAGGTGTTCAAAAAGTTCAAGGTGATGGTGGAAAGGGCAACTGATAGACAGATCAAAGTTGTACGATCTGATAGAGGTGGCGAGTATACTTCAACGACTTTCATGGAGTATTGCGAGGAGAAAGGCATAAGGTGATTTCTAACTACACCATACACTCCTCAACAAAATGGTGTGGCCGAAAGGAAGAACTGGACCATTCTCGACATGGTTCGATCAATGCTTAAGAGCAAAAAGATGCCAAAAGAATTTTGGGCGGAAGCTGTGCAATGCACCATCTATGTGCAAAATCAATGTCCACATGTGAAGTTAGATGATCAAACACCACAAGAGGCATGGAGCGGACAAAAGCCAACAGTTTCTCATCTCAAAGTGTTTGGTAGTGTGGCTTATGCACACGTACCAGATCAACGAAGAACGAAGCTCGAAGACAAAAGCAAAAGGTATGTTTTTATTGGGTATGATGAGAAGACAAAAGGATACAAGCTCCTTGACCCGATAAGTAAGAAGGTAATGGTGAGTCGTGATGTGCGAATAAATGAAACAAGCAAGTGGGATTGGAACAATTCTTCAGAGGTTATGATTGAAGTTGGAGAATCATCAATAGTTGCACCGACAAGTATAAACTCCGAAACAACCGATGATGAAGATGAACCACGACAACCTAAAATTCGAAGTTTGCATGATTTGTATGATTCGACAAATGAGGTACACCTTGTATGTCTTTTGGCAGATGCAGAAAATATCAGCTTTGAAGAGGCGGTGCGAGACAAGATGTGGCAAACTGCCATGGATAAGGAGATTAAAGCGATTAACCGCAACAACACATGGGAGTTAACAGAATTGCCAGACGGAAGTCAGCCCATTGGTGTGAAGTGGGTATTCAAGAAAAAGATGAATGCTCAAGGCGAGATAGAGAGGTATAAGGCGCGACTCGTTGCGAAGGGTTACAAACAAAAGGAGGGAATTGACTACGATGAGGTGTTTGCTCCCGTTGTAAGAATGGAGACAATTCGATTGCTCATTTCCCAAGCGGCTCAATTTAAATGGCCGATATTTCAAATGGATGTCAAGTCGGCATTCTTGAATGGTGTGCTTGAAGAAGAAGTCTACATCGAACAACCACCCGGGTACATGAAAATCGGAGAGGAGAAGAAGGTGCTAAAATTGAAGAAGGCACTTTACGGGTTGAAGCAAGCACCGCGGGCATGGAATACTCGTATCGATACATACTTCAAGGAGAACGGGTTCAAGCAATGTCCTTACGAGCATGCTCTTTACGCAAAGAACAATGGAGGTAACATGATATTTGTTGCTCTTTGTGTTGATGATCTCATTTTTATGGGTAACAATAATGAGATGATAGAAGAGTTTAAGGGCACAATGAGACGGGTATTTGAGATGACAGATTTGGGATTGATGAAGTTTTTCCTTGGCTTGGAGGTTAGACAAAAAGAGACGGGTATTTTTGTATCACAGGAGACATATGCAAAGGATATTTTGAAGAAGTACAAGATGGAAAATTGCAACCCAGTATCAATACCAATGGAACCAGGTGCAAAACTCTCAAAGTTCGATCGAGGAGAACGTGTCGATGCAAGTAGATACCAGAGTTTGGTAGGAAGCCTTCGTTATCTCACATGCACGAGGCCGGATCTTCAATTAAGTGTCGGCATCATAAGTCGATTCGTGGAGGAACCGGTTTAGTCACACTAGAAGGCGTTGAAGCGAGTCCTACGGTACATCCAAGGTATTGTATCACTCGGATTGTTCTACTCAAAAGCAGAAGATTACAAGTTGGTGAGTTACTCTGACAACGATTGGTGCGGAGACATAGATGATAGGAAAAGTACACCGGGATATGTATTCTTTATGGGGAACACAACATCTTCTTGGCTTTTAAAGAAGCAACCGATTGTGACGCTATCGACGTGTGAAGCTGAATATGTGGCAGCATCTTGGTGTGTATGTCATGCGATATGGCTTAGAAACTTGTTGAGCAAGATGGAGCTAAAGCAACTAGGTGCAACCGTGGTTCAAGTTGACAACAAATCAGCAATTGAGTTGGCAAAGAACCTAGTGAACCATGAAAGAAGCAAACACATTGACGTTCGTTTTCACTTTATTCGTGATCATGTGAAGAAAGGAAGTGTGAAATTGGTGCATGTGGCAAGTCAGGATCAAGTTGCAGATATCTTCACAAAATCGCTACCGAAAGTCTTTTTCGACAAATTCAAGAAGATGATTGGCATGATGGATGGTAGAAACATTTAAGTTTATGGGGGAGTTTTGTTGAATAAACTTTAATGTAATTTGTGGGTTTTAAAGTTAGAAGTTACTAGAAAAGAGTAGAATGAGAGTTTGGATATGTAAAAGGTCAAAAGTTGGGAGTGGGATTTTAATTATGTTGTTAGTGGGGTTTTAAGGCCATAATGAAGATTTTTCTAGAAGAGCTTCCTAAATCCTATAAAAAGGGTGCTCTCTCAATTGTAATATGCACCACAGAAAGAAATACAATAGAGAGAAATTCAAAGAAGAGTGTTTTCAATAGAGAGAAAATTCAAGTGTGAGTGATTGCTTGTTTTACAAGGAGGAATTGTAGTTGGCTGCACTATATTCATCATTGCCGTTGCAGTATTTGGAATCATATTTTGTATTAAGAGGAAGAATCTCAAGCAGTCAGGTGAGCTCATGATAATTAAATATTGCCACACTAATTTGTGTTATATTTTACTTTAAACTGAGCAATAATGAACCAATCTTCATTTCTATGTTCTGATTACACTAGTGCAGAAACATAAAACAAATATAGCTATTTCGAATTTATAAATGCGGCTTTATAGCCATCAACACGCACTTGTAAATCAAGAAATAATGCGGCTATATAGCCGCATTTATAAATACCATTTACAAGTGCGGTTATTTGCTTTAACCGCACTTGTATATGCCAAATCATTAAAAAAAATTAAAAATTTTAAAACATCGTTAATCTTGTGTAAATCCAACGTTGATGAAGAGTCATGAGAGCGCCAACAACGGTGGCGGCAGCAGAAGCGACGGCGGACAGGGAAGCAGCAACGGAGCAAACCAAAAAATCCACAAGAAACCACGAAGACAATGAAAGAGTATTGAGCGATGCGAGAAACCAAACAATGTAAGAAAAACGAATGTCAGCCAACGAAACAGTGCTTCGAGACCACCAATGCAAGGAAAAAAACATATATAAGAAAAAGGAAAAACATTTATGCATATATTTGTGAAGATGAAGAGGAAGAAAGAGAGTTCAAGAAACTTACATTGCACAAATGGAATGCAGATGCAGCAGAAGGAGACGAACTCAGAGTGCGAATGCGAAACGAAGGCAAAGACGAGAAATAAAGTTTGAAATTGTGTGTGGCGTGCTTCAAAATTTAGGGTAAAAAAGGATTTACGAATGCGGTTAAAGGTAAAACCGCATTCGTAAATCAAAGAATTTTGATTTACGAATGCGGTTATTCAAATAACCGCATTCGTAAATCAAGCGCTTTGATTTACAAGTGCGGTTATACAAATAACTGCATTCGTAAATCAAGTGCTTTGATTTACGAATGCGGCTATTCAAATAACCGCATTCGTAAATCATAATAATTTCAAAAATGCCACCGCGTTTTTTACGAAAGCGGGTAGCGCAAAAGCCGCACTAAATAAAGTGTATCCTTTTCTTTTTTTTGCACTAGTGTTAATTCTTGTTACAATTTACACAAAATTATTTTCTATTGTATTTTTTGCTTTGCATAACATCTGATAGATTTTTAAGTAGCAGAAACAAATTACTAGAAGGAGAAGAATGAGAAGGATGACATTGATTTACCCATATTCGACTTTTTATCCATCTCCAATGCTACAAATAACTTTTCTGAGAGTAACATATTGGGACAAGAGGGATTTGGACCAGTGTACAAGGTATGAAAATAGATTTTACTTACCATTCATCTTCTTCACAGAAATAACTTCAATGTTTTCAAAATTATTGTCAGGGTATATTATCAGATGGGCAAGAAATTGCAGTTAAGAGGCTTTCCAAAACCTCGGGACAAGGTTTAGAAGAGTTCAAAAATGAAGTAATGTTGATTGCAAAAGTTCAACACCGCAATCTTGTAAACCTTCTTGGTTGTTCTATTCAGCAAGATGAAAAGATGCTAATTTATGAATTCATGCCAAATAGAAGCTTGGATTATTTTATTTTTGGTGGGGCTTTTGTAAGAATCTAGTTTTTCCAATTTTGTAAAATTTTCCATCAAACTGTCATGCTAACTTGGTAGTGAACTTTCTCATTAGATTCAACAAGAAGTACATTAATTGATTGGGCTAAGAGATTTGAAATTATTGGTGGAATTGCTAAAGGACTTCTTTATTCATAGGGATCTCAAGACTAATAACATTCTTCTTGACAGTAATATGAAATAAAAAATATCAGATTTTGGTATGGCTAGGACTTTTGGCCTGGATAAGATGATGCAAACACAAATAAAGTGATGGGAACATAGTAAGTTTTTCTATGCTTGTTTTTTTCTTTCTCCTAACAATTCTAAATTCTCATGTTGAGTCATGTGTTTTTTTTTCAGTGGCTATATGCCTCCTGAATATGCTGTGCATGGTTCATTTTCAGTCAAATCAGACGTATTCAGCTTTGGGGTGATTGTATTGGAGATAATCAGTGGGAGGAAGAATAGAGGATTTCGTGACGCAAACAATCAGCTAAATCTTCTTGGACATGTAAGTTAAGAATCAAATATGTAAGTGAATAATAAAACTTTGATCCTTCTTGAAAAAATGAACATTCTTGGAGTCGCAAAACACACTCTATACCTATATTTATTTTCTTTCTGTAATTTTCTGGTTTTTGTCTTCCCTATTAAAGACTAAACCTTTCTGTTGTAATTTTTGCAATGAATTTTGAAACAATGAACATTGCTTGGTTAGTAGTTTCCAATATGGAAAAATAAAATTATCTATTAATGGGTTTTATGTATTTGTCTTTTCATAGGCATGGAGACTATGGATTGAAAAAAGGTCAATGGAACTAATGGATGACTCAGTGGACACTACAGTTGTTCCATTTGAAATATTAAGATATATTCATATTGGTTTGTTATGCGTACAACAAAGACCAGAGGATAGGCCAAACATGTCTTTAGTAGTTTTCATGTTGAACAGTGAAAAATTATTGCCTGAGCCAACTGAACCTGGATTTTACACAAGAAGAAATAATTCGACCACGACAGATTCTTTTCCTCAAGAAATTGTGATGCGTATTCCCTCAACGAAATGTCTGAGACATTGGTTGAGACAAGATAGATGATTTAAAATAAAATAAATGATATGGGAAGTACAAAATATTTTTGAACCACCAATCTCTGCAAGTACTACCATATATCTAGAACATTATTCAACTTGAGTGTTTGAGTGTGAGATAAGAATTTTAGAATCATGCCATGCTACTATTTGTTGATAATTTTCATCATCAGTGTGTATGATATTTGGACAAATAGTTCTGCTACATTATATTTTTCAGAGACAAGAGCTTCCTTATTAGTTGCTTATTTTGGAATATAAAAATTAATTTTCTCAGTATTCTTATTTTAATTCAGAGTATATATATTCGTACCTATTTACAGTGTAAACAGTTACTTAGTGGATTAGTATGTATAATTGTTGGACACTCCCTCTTAGGAAATGGAAATGTGTAAGAAAAAGGAGGAAGGAAATATATCTTTAGAGAAAAATATGAGAAATTGAAAAAAGAGAAAAATAAAAATGAAAAAAGAAATCGAAAAATGAAAATAGCAAGTGAAATGTGTTCCGTGATTATTATTTTTTTATCACTACTTGTTCTATAATGGTACATACTCCTAATTGTTTTATGATTGTCATTTTACTAAAAAAAAATAGTTTTAGTATTATTATAACTCTAATAAAGCACATATAAAGTTGAGGTTTTTAAAAGCTCTGTTAAGTGTCAATGATTTTTTCCTAAATGAATCTGTCAAGTACTAGAATATGTGAATGTGAACCTTATAACAACACATATACTTTGATAGTATATGTTCTCGCCGATTGACCAGGGTCGTCTTTATGCGTGACTTGTCCTCACGAGCAAGTGCACATTCGTTCCGCTCCATTCATGAGTATCTGAAAAGAAGTGAACAAAGGGGTGCCCTCGCGGCCGTTTGCACTCCGATGATCAAGTCAGCTAGCGAGAAACATCAAAGACGACACACCTCCGTATCGGAACACCGTGACTGGATGCTCTGAAGGTGGTCGAAAATACTTAGTAACTAATGTTGTGTTGCCCTAATTGCCTGTGCGCACAGTGGGTGCGCCGTGAAACAACTAGGGTTTTTGTGACTTTGTGTGAATTAGGTCAAAACTCGGGATCCCGTTTCCAACGTCCCAAGGCCCTTTTTAAACACCTCCCGCACTTTAAACGCGTTAAAGCGCATTGAAATCGTATCAAAATATCCCTCGAAACATTCGAAACGTAATCTAAATTAACGCGTACCTTAGAGAACTTTCAGGAGAATATTGATATTCCAGTGTTTATTGCCACGTGTTCTTCTGACTTGATTGTTATTCTACGCAGAGAGCCTCACAGCGTCGTAACCCAACTTAGGGTTATTTCATTGTGCGAGTCCTCTTTCCTCGAAGTGCGTCTGGCGCGTGGGGCGACTCTCTGGGTGTCAACTCAGACCCCCCAACCTCTAGTCACTTCCCCTGGGAGTGTATCTACCTTCCTCTCGCACTACGCACGTGGTTTGCCCCTGGGCGTGGCCCTCTCATGGGTCGTATCTATCCCAGGGGCCTCCCAGCGGTGGCATGAGTACTTCACGAGTCAGGTTACTCCCTACTGGTACTAGAACTATGGCCTTGAAGCCACCTTTCTCTTCTCTTTGTTACTGTTCTGGGCTACGTCTTAACCTGGCGACACCCTCTCCTGGCGACGCCTTACTTTGGCGACGCCTCATCTTGGCGATGCCTCGTCTTGGCGATGCCTTATCCTGGCAACGCCTCATCTTGGCGACGCCTCAAGCGGTTAGTCTGTTGACTTCCTTCCTTGGGTCCCTTGAGGGGCCCCACTGATGTGAATGTAACTACAAGAACACATGATTCTTGACATTCTTAGGAACAAATTGAGCTGGATTTGAAAGGCACTTTACTTTAGAATTGGATCAATGTTCTAAATTCAAGAACTCACCAAAACTTAGCACCAACCAAGACTCATATGGAAGTCCATGTATTGTCAAATTCAACCAAAACACAAGGAAAGAAGAACAAGAATTAAAACTGGACAGAATTTAAAGGCTAGCTACTGAACCAAACAGAATTAAGAACACAAAGCTGGAAACACAAAATTAAACGGTAGAAAAAGAAGTAAAACTCTAGGAATCAAAACTACCGAATGGAAAATTGAAGAAAAGGGAAGAAAAACACTTATAGGAAGATGCTTGCTGGATTTTGAGGATTGGAAGAAGCCATTCACGCCACTTGGAACCTTGAACCAAGATAAGTGATGGAGTGCCACCACTTGAAGCTCACCATAGCTCACAAGATAAGGCAAAGAAGAAGAAGACGCAAAACTCTCAATTTCTCTCCAAATTTGAGTATAGTCTCTCTACTATAAAATTCCAATCTGAATTGTACAAGCTAAGCACCTTTATTTATAGCCTAGAGGTGCTGAAAAATAGGTGGGAATTTTCAAATAAAACTCATTTGAAATTCCCAACAAAAACAAGTCACAAGGGAGGTGTGACCTTTTTCTACTATGACACCTCCTAAAAACTACACCTACACCCCCTACTAAGTCACATGGACAAAGTGACTCTCTCTAATACATTCACACCTATTTATTTAATATCCACACCTCCTACAAGAGTCATTCAAATGATGCTCTTTTATTTAATGCTTGGCCTTGCCCCTCATGGTTTGGACATGGGCTTCTTGGGCTTGGGCCTTCTTGGGCTTGGGCTTGGGCCTCATCTTTTGCAAAGACTAATAAGAAGAACTTTAAATGCTTTGGCCCTTGTCCATTTCTTCTATTGATAACATCTTGTGTGATGTTGTCCCAATGGAAGCCACACATATTCTTTTAGGTAGGCCATGGCAATTTGATAGAAAAGTTTTTCATGATGGCTTTACCAACAAAATGTCTTTTAACTTCCATGGGCACAAAGTCATTCTTAAGTCTCTCTCTCAAAAGGAAGTTCATGAGGACCAAGTTAAAATGAGAGAAAAGAGAGAGAAAGAAAATTATATAAAAAATTCCAAGAGAAGCCTTCTCATGTCCACACAAGTTACAAAGGTAATAGTTACTCAAAAGCCTATTTTTTTAGCTATTCCTAGGACTATTGGATGTGAGTCGGCTAAGGATAGTCCCACATGTTTGGACAATTTGGTAAAAGAATATGAAGATATGTTTCAAGATCCTCCTAAAGGCTTACCACCTCTAAGAGGGATTGAACACCAAATAGACTTCATGCTCGGGGTTTCTTTACCAAATAGCCCTGCATATAGGACCAGTCCCAAAGAAACTAAAAGAGAAAATGAAAAAACAAATGAAGTACATGCTAAACCGAGTCATAATACCTTCTCAACTAATTCAATTTTGTTGACTTGTGCTACGCCTACAAGGTATCCTTCTTCTTTGTCTTGTTCATTACCCAAGGTTCCTACTTATACACCATATTGGATGAAGAATGTTAAGGATGATTTTTTCATACCTTCTAGTTTTTGAAATAATATCATTTCTAAACAATCTTTTCCAACATGGGCTATGTATAGGACATCTTTTTCTAAACTCCCAACATTTCAACGTACTAAGTCATGTTTGCCTATTTTTTCTTGTATTCTCTTATCTAATTGCACACTGACTTTGTTTTATGCAGGAGTACTGAATTCATGGACGAATTCTCTCCAACTTGGGGAGTATGATGAGAATAAAAAAGATGTTATCAATAGAAGAAATGGACAAGGGCCAAAGCATTTAAAGTTCTTCTTATTAGTCTTTGCAAAAGATGAGGCCCAAGCCCAAAGTCCAAGCCCAAGCCCAAGAAGGCCCAAGCCCAAGAAGCCCAAGTCCAAACCATGAGGGGCAAGGCCAAGCATTAAATAAAAGAGCATCATTTGAATGACTCTTGTAGGAGGTGTGGATATTAAATAAATAGGTGTGAATGTATTAGAGAGAGTCACTTTGTCCATGTGACTTAGTAGGGGGTGTAGGTGTAGTTTTTAGGAGGTGTCATAGTAGAAAAAGGTCACACCTCCCTTGTGACTTGTTTTTGTTGGGAATTTCAAATGAGTTTTATTTGAAAATTCCCACCTATTTTTCAGCACCTCTAGGCTATAAATAAAGGTGCTTAGCTTGTACAATTCAGATTGGAATTTTATAGTAGAGAGACTATACTCAAATTTGGAGAGAAATTGTGAGTTTTGAGTCTTCTTCTTCTTTGCCTTATCTTGTGAGCTATGGTGAGCTTCAAGTGGTGGCACTCCATCACTTATCTTGGTTCAAGGTTCCAAGTGGCGTGAATGGCTTCTTCCAATCCTCAAAATCCAGCAAGCATCTTCCTATAAGTGTTCTTCTTCCCTTTTCTTCAATTTTCCATTCGGTAGTTTTGATTCCTAGAGTTTTACTTCTTTTTCTACCGTTTAATTTTGTGTTTCCAGCTTTGTGTTCTTAATTCTGTTTGGTTCAGTAGCTAGCCTTTAAATTCTGTCCAGTTTTAATTCTTGTTCTTCTTTCCTTGTGTTTTGGTTCAATTTGACAATACATGGACTTCCATATGAGTCTTGGTTGGTGCTAAGTTTTGGTGAGTTCTTGAATTTAGAACATTGATCCAATTCTAAAGTAAAGTGCCTTTCAAATCCAGCTCATGTTGTTCCTAAGAATGTCAAGAATCATGTGTTCTTGTAGTTACATTCACATCACCCACTATACGTTGACTTTGACTTTGGTCAACGCCCGGGGACGGGACGGTACACAAGCCCCTAGTCTTCAGCTGATACTTGTTTTCAGCAAAAAGACTAAGGCCTCGCCCTATTGTCCACGTGGCACTCTGATGACGTGGCATTTCCTGAGTGTTCTTGAATTTAGAACATTGATCCAATTCTAAAGTAAAGTGCCTTTCAAATCCAGCTCAAGTTGTTCCTAAGAATGTCAAGAATCATGTGTTCTTGTAGTTACATTCACATCACCCACTATACGTTGACTTTGACTTTGACTTTGGTCAACGCCCGGGGACGGGACGGTACACAAGCCCCTAGTCTTCAGCTGATACTTGTTTTCAGCAAAAAGACTAAGGCCTCGCCCTATTGTCCACGTGGCACTCTGATGACGTGGCATTTCCTGAGTGGCTGGCGTGACATTCCCTTGAGCGGCTGACGTGACATTCCCTTGAGCAGTGGATGTGACACTTCCTGAGCGTCTGACGACGTAACATTCTCTGAGCGGGAAAAGTGACGCTTTGGGTCATGCTCTAATCTCTTAACACGTGGCTCGATCGTATGGCCAGCGCTTGGTGCCTCTTGCCCTTCAAGTTAGCGCTTAATCTCTCGACACGTGGCTCAATCGCACGGTCCTAATCCAGTGCCTCTTGAACTTCAGTCGTAACGTTTAAGTCTTTGAAATCCCGCGCTTCAACTACTGTTCTATTCTCTCTTGCGCTCTTCTCCAGTGTTCATTCTTCTTTTCTTTGAAGCTCCCGCGATCCCTCCCCTCTTCGTTCAATAAGGTCGTCCCTTTCCATTTCCAAATCACTAGAGGTATGGTTTTTCTACTCCGATTCCCCTTGCACTTTACTGTATTGAATTCATAACTGCCTGGGCCTGTTTATTTCTTCTGTATCTCTGTGTTCTTCCCCTTTCCTCTGCTTTCTCGTTCTTCCCTCTTTTCTGGATCTCTCGCGTGGGTAGGGTTTTTCTAGGGTTTCTCTTCACCTTTCTATCTTAACCTCATTCGTTGAACCCTTCCTCTTCTTCATTCTTCAACTCTTCTCATCAAACTATGGCGCGTACAAAAACAACGCCCAATCCTCCCCCAAAGGTCGACTATAAGGATCAGTACCCCTGGGCCCCAGATGAGCTCTTGGCTGAATGCACCAGCCTAACCACCGTAGAAGACATGGTGAAGCATCAGGGTGACCCACATTTATACAATTTTAACGCCTTCTGTAGCACCCACGACTCCCACATCTCTGTTCGCCATGGCACCCCTGGGGAACCAGTCTGTGTGGACAACCAGTTTAATGGCAGGAAACCCTTCATCTTCATGTACCAAGCGGTTTTCAAGCACGTTGGTGTGCGCCTTCCCTTCACGTCCTTTGAGAGGGAGTTACTCACCGAGATTAACACAACCCCTGCCCAGCTACACCCCAACGGCTGGGCCTTCGTCAGGGCTTTTCAAATTCTATGTGGGCACCTGGGCGTCCTACCTTCAGTGGACGTTTTCCTTCATTTCTTTGAAGTGAAGAAGCAGGGGAAGAGCCTCTGGGTAAGCTTCTCTGGAATTGCCGGAAGAATCCTCCTAACCCTCTTCCAGAACTCCTTCAAGGGTTGGAAAGGCCTCTTTTTCAGGGTGTGTGCGAACAAGCGCAACCCCACAGCTCTTGATGGGTTCCCCCTGTATTGGATGGAAAAGCCCAAACTGGTTAAACCCAAATCTTTGGACGAGCTATCTTCCTCTGACAGGGGGGTGTGCGAGGCCTTGGTTGGCCTGAAGATCGTTTTCAGCACGTTGAAGCTCATAGCTTGTGAGTTCAATGCACGCACCTTGTTTTCATACTTTGGTAGGGAAACTTCCCCCTTTCTTTGTCCTCCCTATCCTTGCCTCTTAATCGTGCTTTCTATGACTCATGCATGCGATGCTTGACTGTTTTTAATTTCTATACTTGTTGTTGATCCACAAATTTGCCTTAATAGTATAATTGATATTCTGTACTCCAAATTTCCGCGTTAATATCAGCCCTAACCTTTGTTGCTTGATTTGTTTGGTGCAGCGTCAGTGATGGATTCCGCCACGCGAATTGAACTAGCCAAGTCTTTAAAGGCCCGTTTTGAGGCAAAGGGTGGCGCCTCCAGCACCTCCCCTATTCAGTCCAACTTGTTGCTACCATCTCCACTACCCCATGCTGCTGAAACACCCAGCTCTCCCCATTCCCTACAAACACCAAACTCTCTTCTCACCCTCCCAACACCCAAATCACCCCCTCCCATTGCTGCAGTCCCACTGGCTGTAGCTGAGACTCCTCCTACAGCCCCCCTTGACAAAGGCAAGAGGGTGCTCACCATTTCCTCCGAGGATGAAGACTCGGATGTGGGACCTGCCTATAAGAGGAGGAGGACGAACCGTATTGTTTACTCACGCTCCCCTTCGCCTTCACATGGGGGGTCTTTGATGAACAACCCTCCCAGTGCCACGTCCCCCTTGCCATCTCCCTCGCCACTAACAGTCCAAGAAGAGGTGGTGGTGGAGTCTGTTCCATTACCACCAATACCAACACCAACACCAACTCTGACACCAACTCCAACACCAACCGCCCCAACACCTGCCCCAGAGCTTATAGTGATTCCCCCTCCCATTGCAGCTGATGAGGGGTTTCAATGAGAGGCTGTCACCAGGGGAGTCTTCCGAAGTGCCACGGTCAGAAGGCATGCCTTACTATCTGGGGGCCTTCTTGGCCGTCGCCCTTGAGTGGCGCGCCCAAGCAAAGTCCAAGACTGACGAGGCACGCACCCTCCAAACTCTCCGACAGGAAGTGGCTACCTTGAAGGAAGAAAAGGAGAGCCTGTGCCGCAGCTGGGCGTGCCAAGAGGAGGTTTATAAAGCCTCTTTGAGAAGTGCTCGAGAGGCCAATGCGGAAGCCTGCAAACGGCTACATGATGTAGGGCAGGTTGACACTGAGCTCCTTGCACAGGTGGCGTCTCTCCAATCCAAAATCGTAGCTCTTAAAGCGGCGATGCGAGCTTCCGAGGCACAACAGAAACGACTTGTTGATCAATGCGCTGCCCGGGAGCAATCGCTGGAGAAGACCGAGGTGGGAGCTAGCTGAACAGATGGAAAAGCTCAACCTTCTCCAAACTGAGCATGGCCAGTTTCGGACTGAATTGAACAGGCTCCAGGTGGAGAAGGAGGTTCTTGAGAAGCAGCTAGCCTTTAGGGACTCCGCGATCGAGGAGCTGGAGAGAGCCAAGAAAGAGCTTATTGCGGAGAGGGAAATTCAAGATTCCACCATCAAAAAACTGGAGTAGGCCAAAGGGAAAATTATCGACGATATGGCTGATACCTTTGCAGTGGGTTTCAAGGAGGCCCTAGCTCAAGCCGCCTGCGAAAACCCGGGGATTGACACCTCCAACGGCAGCCCTTTCAGCCATATTGTCGATGGGAAGGTTGTCCCCCTCGACCTTGGGGAGTGAACTCATGCATATCTTGAACCCTTTCCCTGTAACTTGTGCTTATACATTTGAATTTATTCGTAACTCTGACAATTGGCCCTCGTTTAAATACTTATTCGACTTTTATCTTTACCTCCTTGTTTGCTTTAACTTCTTTTGCACTTTTTATCTGTTTCTGTCTTCTTTACTACATCGAATGCGTTTCCCTCGATACATTTCTTCATCGTTTCACCTTTAACTCTTTAGGTAGCACGTGACTTCTTCTCTTATTCTTTCTTTCTAAGTCGTATTGCCTACCCTTCTCTTGGTCTCTTCACTCAGAAACTGGCTTGGCCTTCGTATCTGCGAGGAGTCTTCCTCATGAAGGCGTCGCTTGCCCCACCATTGCCCAAAAAGGCAAAGGAGGATTTAATTTTTCGTACTTTCTGGCCTCTGGCACTTGTGCTTTCACGTTTCTTCTTCTTGCTCTCTGATTTTCTCTGGCCTTCTGGGCTCGTGAAATTTTTCAGTTTGCTCTCTACCTTACTTGTTTCGAGCCCCTAGGCGCTTACTACCAAAGGTCGCGCCCTCATCTCTTTTCTAGCCTCGACATCGCTCAAGGGCGAGGAGGACTTACCTTTACCTGTACTGGGTATCCACGCTCGAGGAGAGACCTGATCTGGGTGTCCTCAGGGTACCTATACGCGTTGGACAACAATCGTGCTCTGGTGCCCACGCTTATGGAGAGGCCTATACAACAACACCGCATCATCCATGGAGTGTCTAAAACACCAGGGCAGCTTTAGCCCTTATCTCTTTACGTTTGGTGCCCACGCCTGAAGAGAGGCCTACTATAGTGGCGCCGTATCGTCCTCAGGGTGTCTAAAGCACCAAACACCGATGCTAGCTATTCATACCTGAGGAGGGGGCGTCCCGAAGGAATCCCTTAACCCCTGCTCAAGGACTAGGCATCCGAGTTTTAACTTACACTGACATCCGGTACCGAGGCTAGCTATTCATACTCGAGGAGGGGGCGTCCCGAAGGAATCCCTTAACCCCTGCTCAAGGACTAGGCGCCCGGGTTTTATCTTACACTCCACATACCTGTTATCTTGCTTTGCGTCTGATCCGCCTCTTTATCTGGCGATGCCTGCTTCTGGCAACGCTTTATCTTGGCGACGCCTCATCTTTTCTTTGTCTTTGTTCCTTTGATCTTTGATCTTACATGAAAGGGGAAAACTAAGGCAAGAATATCTTAAACTTTTCTTTTCTTTATTTGGGTGATCTCGTTAAAAAACCCTCGGGGGGGGAGAGTGTCCCCTTTACCAAGGTACATTCTCAGAGAGGCTATCTGTGGAGCGGACTTGGAGGGCACGTGGTGTCAAGCTGGTGAGGAAGATCGTGACGAGGCAACGCTCTTGCGCTAAGTCAACCGGCAGGATCAAGTACAAAAAATAAATCTGTTTTATGGAGAAAGAATCGGTTTATTTCTTCTCTATTAAAAGGCTTTTCTAAAATTCTGTTAAGGCACCACAGGTAAAGCTTAGTTAGTTATTTCAGTTAAAGCTGAGCTGGCCTATTTGCTATCATTTAATCTGTTTCACTGTGAAAGAATCGGTTTGTTCTTTGGTCAGTTGAAAGGTTTTTCACAAGTTAGTTAGGGCACCAAAGGTACAACTCATACAGTTATTTCAGTTAGCTGAGTTGGCGGTTTTTACAAAATAAATCTGTTAAGTTCAAAAATGAATTTGTTGTTTTCATAATTGCTTTTCAACTGTTTTTTGAAAAGAAGTTAGAAATTGTTTTCTATATAAAGAAAAGTCTCTCTCACATGAAAAGGTGTTGAGCAATTACGTTTTTGACAGAGATCAAACATTTTCCATGTGAGAAGAAGGATCAAAAGATTTTTGAAAGGTTTTCCAAAGAGATCTTCAAGTGTGCTTGTTCTAGGAAACCTTTGATCTTGGTGAAGGTGCTGGTGCAGTTCTGCAGCAAATTGAACTACTGGTTTTGAGTTCTTGCATCTTCTTTTCAGGTGTAATCTTTCCTTTATTCTGGTTTGTAAAGGTGTAAGTGTTAGTCACTCCTTGATAGGGTTTCTTGGAGTGCAAGGTGTGCTGAAATAGGGTTTTTCAGCATTATTGGTGTTGTTCTTGTAGTGTTCAAGAACTGCTGAGTTTGTAAGTAATTGGTACTATTTTTAGTGGATTCCACCTTGGGGTAAGGTGAGACTGGACGTAGCTCTGTATGAGTGAACCAGTATAAAAACTTGTGTGCCTTTCTTCTCATCCCTACACTCATTTCTGGTTTTGCTTAATTCTGTCAAGAACTAAATCTGTTCTTTTGAAATTGAATCTGTTAATTCTGGGTTTAAGTAAAAATTGTTCTTCCTGATTTGTTAAAGCTTTCTAATCACAAACAAGGCAGTTGTATATGATGGTTTAAGTGATCTGTGAACAAAGAGTCTATTCATTAAAATCTGAGAAAGAACCATTCTCCTTAGAACCTTGTGTTGAGTAAATTTGTTTGGTTTCTAAGCATAAGTGTATCCTTCATCCTCATAATATTCAGCTGATCTGACTCTGTTGTAATTCTCTGTTAATCACAATTCTATATTGAACAAATTCAAATTGTGCTAGACTGCTCTGAAGAATCAATCTGTTTCATGTAAAAACAATCTGTTCTTTTTGCCTCTGGTATACTGAAAATTGTGTGTTCCTGCGAAAATTGTATAAGCTCAATTCACCCCTCCCCTCTTGAACTTAGACACTAATAGACTCAACAATTGGTATCAAGAGCTAGGGCTTGTATTTTGCTCAAGTGTGTGCATGATGTCTGAGTTTAAAATGCCTTTTGCTGAAGGTGCGTCTATTAATAGACCTCCTATGTTTGGTGGTGTTAACTATGCTTTCTGGAAAATCAGGATGAAGATCTTTATGGAGTCTATTGACATGGGAATCTGGGATGCAGTGGTCAGTGGACCTTTTATACCTATGCAGGTTGTCAAAGATGAAACAATAAAGAAACCTTGGTCTGAATGGAGTGAAACCGAGAAGAAGAAGGCTCAATATGACTCCTTAGCCAAGAATATCATCACCTCTGCACTGAACATGGATGAGTTCTTTAGAGTCTCTCAATGTAACTCAGCCAAAGAGATGTGGGATGTACTAAAGGTGACTCATGAAGGAACTGATGATGTGAAACGGGCAAGGAAGCACTCACTAATTCAGGAGTACGAGCTGTTCAGAATGCAATCTGAAGAAAGTATGGCAGCTGTGCAGAAACGATTTACACACATTGTAAATCACCTCACTGACCTTGGTAAAGTCTTTGACAAGGAAGAGCTTAACATAAAGGTACCAAAATTCGTTGATAGGAGCTGGCAGCCTAAGGTAACAGCAATCTCAGAATCCAGAGATTTATCCAAGATGTCCACTGCTGCACTTTTTGGAAAACTGATAGAGCATGAAATAGAGCTGAAAAGATTGAAAGAACAAGAAACTGTGGAGAAGAAGGCCAAAGGAATTGCTCTGAAAACTACCATGGAACATGATACAAGTGAGGAAGAAGTTGATCCTGAACATGATGAGACCGTGAGTCTGCTCACCAGAAAATTCAGCAGGTTTCTTAGAAAGAAAAACCGTGACAGAACTCAACAAAGAAAGAGGTACTCTAAACAACCTAATGATTCAAATTCTTCCAATTACACGTGCTTTGGATGTGGTAAACCAGGTCATATAAAAGCTGATTGTCCAAACAATCAACATAAAGAAAAATCAGCAAGCAAGAAGAGTGACAAAGGCAAAGGTAGAAGAGCATACATCTCATGGGAAGAAAATGATGTATCCTCATCCAGTAATTCCTCAACTGAAAGTGAAGAAGAAAATCTGTGCTTCATGGTGAATGATGAAGGATCCAACTCTGACTCAGTAAGTGATTTTTCCACTGATTCTGAGAACTATGATCAACTGTTAATAGCTTTTAAGGAAACACATGATGAAGCAAACAGGTTGGCTATAATGTGCAACAGATTGAATAGAATAAATAGGGTACTTGAACCTAAGGTCAAAGCTCTTGAAGATGAATTGCACAAAGCTAAAACTGAATTGGTTAGCCTTGAATTAATATGTTTGCATGCATCAATTAAAACCTGTGATAATTGTAAGAAGCTGGAAAAACAAGTTGAATATTTGTTAAAAACTCTCTCAAATTTCACTAAAGGAAGAGAAAATCTTGAAACCTTATTAGGTTCACAGAATGCTGTTTTCAATAAAAATGGTCTAGGATATAATCCTGGAATGAAAAATAATGTGAAAAAGCTGTCTAGTTTCTTTGTTCCTTCCAAAACAGGTTTTTCCTCTCTCAGTTATTCAAAAACAATGCATACTGCAACATGTTTTTATTGTATGAAGTCTGGTCATGTATCTAGAACATGTAAAGCTAGGAGGTACCTTGTTCCTAAAGGATTGGCCAAATGGCTTCCTAAGGAAAGGTATTAATCATGTTGGACCCTAGACTAAAGGGGTACCATATGTGCTAAATCTGTTTTGTTGCAGAAAAACAGCAGGAGAAACCAGTGGTACCTTGACAGTGGCTGCTCAAAGCACATGACTGGTGATGTGACTCAATTCATAAATCTGAAACTCAAAGCTAAAGGGCATGTCACATATGGAGATAACAATAGAGGAAAAATTCTTGGAAGAGGAGATGTTGGTACTAAAGACTCAACCACTATTGAGAATGTATTGTATGTTGAAGGGCTAAAACATAGTCTTCTAAGCATTAGCCAGTTGTGTGACAAGGGATACAAGGTCAATTTCGAAGCCAACACTTGTACAATTTCAAATGAAATTTCTGGTAAGGTGCTGTTCACTGGAAAAAGGGTAAATAACATCTATCTCTTAGATATTATAAAGAGTTGTTCTGAAAACGAGTGTTTGTTGTCTAAAAATGATGAGTCATGGTTGTGGCATAGGAGGCTAGCTCATATTCACACAAATCACTTGAATAAGATAAGGTCTAAGGAACTTGTTTCTGGTACCAAACATAAAGTTTCAAAATAACAGATTGTGTGATGCTTGTGTAAAGGGAAAACAGATTAGAACTACCTTTAAATCAAAAGATATGGTTTCTTCAAATAAAGCTTTGGATGTTTTGCATATGGACTTGTTTGGACCATCTAGGACTGCTAGCTTAGCTGGAAATTACTATGCTTGGTGATTGTTGATGACTTTTCAAGATATACATGGACTTTGTTTCTTGCTTCTAAAAATGATGCATATAAAGCCTTTAAGAAACTAGCTAAGGTTCTGCATAATGAAAATAAAAATAGGATAAAACAGATTCGTAGTGATCATGGAGGAGAATTTCAAAATGCAAAGTTTGATAAATATTGTGAAAAACATGGGATCATACATAGTTATTCTGCTCCTAGGACACCCCAACAAAATGATGTTGTTGAAAGAAAGAATAGATCACTAGAAGAGTTAGCTAGGACTATGCTAAATGAATCTGGTTTACCTAAATACTTTTGGGCTGATGCTGTATACACTGCTTCTTATGTGCTTAACAAAACATTGATTAGACCAATTCTTAAGAAAACTCCCTATGAATTGTATAAAGGTAGGAAGCCTAGCATTAGTCATCTTAGGGTGTTTGGCTGCAAATGCTTTGTTTTTAATAATGGTAAAGATAATCTAGGGAAATTTGATCCTAAATCAGATGAAGGAATACATATTGGATATGCTATAAATGGTCATGCTTATAGAGTGTATAACAAAAGATTGCTTGCAGTTGAAGAATCTATACATGTTGTATTTGATGAAACAGATTTTTCTGTGCCCAAATCTGTTCAGGACGAACCTGGTATGGATGATTTAAGAACCATTATGCAACATAATCAATCTAGTGAGCTTGATACAACTAATTCAAATTCTATCAAAGAATCTACTGTGAATGCAGGACTGCCTAAAGAATGGAAGACTCCAAGGGATCTCACTCTTGACAATGTAATTGGTAAAATTGAGAAAGGAGTCTCAACAAGGAATTCACTCAACAATTTCTGCAGAACAGTGGCTTTTGTGTCACAAATTGAGCCTAAAAGCCTGGAAGCACTGCAAGACAGCAATTGGATAACAGCAATGCAGGAAGAGCTGAACCAGTTTGAATACAATGAAGTGTGGACCTTGGTTCCAAGAAAGCATGAGATGAACATCATAGGAACCAAGTGGGTGTACAGGAACAAGATGGATGAGCATGGAGCTATCACTAGAAATAAAGGAAGGCTGGTTGCTAAAGGGTATAACCAAGAATAAGGTATTGATTTTGGTGAAACCTATGCACCAGTAGCACGTCTTGAAGCTGTCAGACTACTTCTAGCATTTTCCAGCATACAAGGTTTCAAGCTGTTTCAAATGGATGTCAAGAGTGCATTTCTAAATGGCTACATCAATGAAGAGGTGTTTGTATCTCAGCCTCTAGGGTTTGAAGATCACAAAAATCCAGAACATGTGTACATGCTTAAGAAGGCCTTATATGGATTGAAGCAAGCACCTAGGCAATGGTATGAAAGGCTAAGTGAATTTCTGCTCTCTCAAGGATATAGCCGTGGCAATTCTGATAAAACTCTCTTTCTAAAGAAGAAAAGAGAAGATATCATACTTGTGCAAGTCTATGTAGATGATATTATCTTTGGATCCACAAATGAAGAGATGTGTGAAGACTTTGTGAAAACCATGAAAAGTGAGTTTGAGATGTCAATGTTAGGAGAAATGAATTTCTTCCTTGGACTACAAGTTAAGCAACTCAAGGATGGAATTTTCATAAGCCAAGAAAAATACTGCAAGGAACTGCTTAAGAGGTTTGATATGGATCAATGCAAAGCAATCAGCACTCCTATTTCAACAAGCTGCCAGCTGGATCAAGATTTTGTAGGAAAATCAGTGGATCAATCCAAGTACAGGGGTTTAATTGGTTCCTTATTATAACTAACTGCCAGCAGACCTGACATTATGTTTGTTGTGTGTTTATGTGTAGATATCAATCTGATCCGAAGGAATCACACTACAATGCAGCAAAGAGAATTCTGAAATATTTGCAAGGATCTAAGGATGTTGGATTATGGTATCCTAACAAGGTATCCTTAAATTTAACTGGTTTTTCAGATTCTGACTTTGCAGGTTGTAAAGTGGATAGGAAAAGCACAAGTGGAACTTGTCACATGCTTGGATCAAGTCTAATCTCTTGGCATTGCAAGAAACAAGCTTGTGTTGCTCTCTCCACAGCAGAGGCAGAATACATAGCTGCTAGAAGTTGTTGTGCTCAAACCTTATGGCTAAGGCAGCAGCTAAGTGATTTTGGAATTTTGTTAAACAAGATACCTATAAATTGTGGTAATACTAGTGCCATAAATCTGTCTAAGAATCCTGTCATGCACTCAAGGACTAAACATATTGAAATTATACATCACTTTCTAAGAGAACATATAGCTAATGGAACTTGTGATATACAATTCATTGGTACTGAATTTCAACTAGCTGATCTATTCACTAAACCACTTGCTAAAGACAGGTTTTATTTTCTTCTAAATGAATTGGGTATTATTAGCTTAAATTGTCCTCTGCAGTGAAAATTTCAATCTATTGTTTTATGATTTAACATGTTTTGTTCCCTGTTTCAGAAATCACAGCTGTGACTAGGAAAGAGAAAGATTTACTTTTCTCTCTCTCACTTTATCTTTGACTGCTTTTTCGGTTATTAACCAGCAAGCCTATGGCAATTAGTGTGTGGGTATCCTAACTGATTGGATATTGTGGAGGTGCAACAGATTTGGTTTGCCAAAATCAGGTTCCAAGATATTCTTACGTGAATCCACACCTGAACCTACTGCACCATTGGAATAAAATCTGTAGCATATCTAATAGATTTGATTTTTCTTCAAAACCCATAATTCCTAAAATCTGATCAAATCATTCTTCTTTAAAATCTGTGATTTTCAAAATTTGGTTTAAGGCTCTATATAAACCTAGCACAAATCAGCTATTCTCTCACACCTTCTCATTTGTGCTATAAGCTGTCCAGGTTCACACTTGCTTCACCACAGGTTTCATTTCTGTTCTAAGTGATAATCTGTACTGCATTTTTTTTCTAGAATTGTATATTAATAAACTGGTTCAGGGAAAAACAGATTGAGCATGGCATCTTCATCACACAGAAAGAAGAAATCCAAGGGGCAATCCAGCAGCAACCAAGGTATTCTGGAGAAATGGTTTGCTGGAGATTCTGAAGCAATGACAAGGTACATCCATGAGACAAGCAGAAAGCAAGTCAATGCGCCCAAAGTGCTGGAATTCTCTTGGTTGAGAGAAGAAAATCTGACTGAAGCAAAAACCTTGCTCAAGCATCAAAAGCTGAAGAACTTCCTAGAAATGACTGGAAATGTCTATCCAGACTTGGTGAAAGTCTTCTACAGCAACTTGGTTCAAGATGGCAAAAATTTGGTCTCCCATGTGAAAGGTGTGAAGCTGAAGATTACTAGAGAAATATGGAGTAATGTGGGAGGAATCAAGTATTCTGGAATGAAGGTAAGCAAAGGTAACACTGCTGGAATTCAGGGATTCAACAAGATGCAGTTTTACAGAAGTTGTGTGAGAAACCCTGCTGAACCAGTGGCTAGATTCCATGTTGGAAATCTCACAATCATTCCAAGACTCCTTGCCTACATCATTGCTTGGCAGCTTACTCCAAGAGGAAGTAATCATGCAACTCTCCATGAAGAAGATTTGATTCTGCTATACTGTATCATGAACCAACTCAAGGTAAATTGGGTGAGTACAATGGTTGAGCATATGCTCAAATCCACAAGGTTACCAGACTATCGTTTTCCATATGCTATTTTTGTGTCAAAGCTAATTGATTACTTTGAAGTTGACACTACAAATGAAAGAAATGACACCATTAAGACAGCCAGTGAAATAGACAACTCTACTCTCTTAAAGATGGGCTTTCAAAAGGAAGATGACAGCTGGATATTCAGAAGGAATGCTGCAAACAGAGCTGAAAATGAAGTTGCTGATCCAGAAAATGAAGAAGAAAATGTTGATGGAGTGCAGAACATGGATGCATCACCAGTACACTCTGCTAGACATGAAGATGTTGCTGCTACAAGTCAAAATGCAATGGTTGCATATGAGGAACCTGAGTACAGAGGTGAACCTCTGTCTATGTTTGAAAGACAAGTGCTGAGCAGGCTGGACACACTCACATATGAGCAGAAAGCACACTATGAAATGACTTACGCCAGGTTTCAACACTTGGATGACCAACTTGAAGGAGTTCAAGTGCAGCTAGCTGAGCTCTACTACAATGACAAGTGATCCTATATCTAAGTCTTTAGCTTTTATATGATGAACATTTTGGAATTAATCTATTTTTCTTTATTCTGCACTGGTTTTTAGTTGATTTCATTGAGGTTTGTAATAGAACTTAATACTGGATTTATAGTTTGAACTGTGATGAATGGCTTGTATGTTTTATCCCATGCTTTATTCTGTTTGATGAATCCAAAGGGGGAGAAGAACAGCCACAGAAAGCTACATGGTACATGAAGGTAGCACAAAACTCACAACTGCTCTATTATGGTTTTATGTCTAAAAATTCTGTGCAGGTTTTGGCAACTAGTCTAATACAGATTGTGACCATCAAACTATGCTGTGCAAAGGGGATTTGTCTCCATCAAACAGGGGGAGATTGTTGAAGATGGATGAAGCCTCTTCTCTACCTAGAGTTAGTGTGTGTTTGATGTAGAAAAATAGCTAGTTTGTTGTAATGTTTGTAATAGGTTTAGATGATCTTGTATGTAGGCTTGTATTTGTGTAAGGTTGCCTTTTGCTACATGATCTATCCTAGATGCCTAACCAAGCCTAGATCAAGCACATGATGTGGTTAAAGGGTTTTTGAAAAGCTTTTAAAAGTGCTCTTAAAAGTTTTAAATCAGTACTGATCCGGTCGGTCATCGGTGGTTGATGACGTCAGCAGAAGACAATCACGTGGACCACTCGTAGGGTGACACGTGGACCGGGTGACAGAGAGATCAGGGAGCAGATCATCCAAAGAGGTGATCGGTGGTCAGTAGTCAAGTGGCCACCGACAGACCAGTTGGCAGAGAAGTCAGGGGACAGATCACCCAGAACGGTGATCGGTGGCCAGTAACCAAGCGGTCATCGACAGATCAGTTCCCAGATGAACACCTGGGGGCAGAACGCGAGAAGCAATAGAGCACCGATCAGTCATCGGATGCATGGTCATCGGGGGCTCGTGTTACACGCAGTTAAGCTGGGGTTGAGGTTCCCAGCAAGAGCGTTACGCACGGACCTCGCATGAACATGTCTCAGAGAATAGTGCATGAGAGTGGCCTGAGGGGGGCTAGTAAACCGGTCAGTGATTGGTGACTCCCTCAACCCATTACGTGCATGACATCGCGAAGGGGGAATCGTTCGCACAGAGAGCAATGCTTGGTGAGTGTGCTTAGACCAGCCACACCTAGCGTTCTCCTGAGAGTATGCGATTTACCCAGATGAAGGGAATGCGCTAAGTTACTCCGTCAGGGGATAACTTAGACACGCAGTGAGAAGCGCTAGAGCCTTCAAGTAATGACACGTGTGTGGTTAGTTGCATGCCTCCACGTGTCATCATCTGAGAGGAACGCGGTCCAGACAAAGGTGCACTCTGTGCCGCCGAAGGTACAGACAATCGCAAACACGCGCAGACACTCACGTTCTACTGATTCTGGAGGTACGTTGCCACAGAAAAGCACAACAGGGTTCTGACACATGCCAGAGACGCATAACAAAATTCTGTTAGGCGCAGGTACAGAGGGAGGCATAAAAGAGAATCAGAGTGAGATTCAGAAGAGAGTTTTTTACACACATTGTTTTTCTAGTGATTTTGTGATCTGACTTGAGCGTCGGAGCGCCACCGGCCGCAGAGGCGCCACTGTGTGTTTTTCAGGTTCTCAGAGAGGCTATCTGTGGAGCGGACTTGGAGGGCACGTGGTGTCAAGCTGGTGAGGAAGATCGTGACGAGGCAACGCTCTTGCGCTAAGTCAACCGGCAGGATCAAGTACAAAAAATAAATCTGTTTTATGGAGAAAGAATCGGTTTATTTCTTCTCTATTAAAAGGCTTTTCTAAAATTCTGTTAGGGCACCACAAGTAAAGCTTAGTTAGTTATTTCAGTTAAAGCTGAGCTGGCCTATTTGCTATCATTTAATCTGTTTTACTGTGAAAGAATCGGTGTGTTCTTTGGTCAGTTGAAAGGTTTTTCACAAGTTAGTTAGGGCACCAAAGGTACAACTCATACAGTTATTTCAGTTAGCTGAGTTGGCGGTTTTTACAAAATAAATCTGTTAAGTTCAAAAATGAATTTGTTGTTTTCATAATTGCTTTTCAACTGTTTTTTGAAAAGAAGTTAGAAACTGTTTTCTATATAAAGAAAAGTCTCTCTCACATGAAAAGGTGCTGAGCAATTACGTTTTTGACAGAGATCAAACATTTTCCATGTGAGAAGAAGGATCAAAAGATTTTTGAAAGGTTTTCCAAAGAGATCTTCAAGTGTGCTTGTTCTAGGAAACCTTTGATCTTGGTGAAGGTGCTGGTGCAGTTCTGCAGCAAATTGAACTACTGGTTTTGAGTTCTTGCATCTTCTTTTCAGGTGTAATCTTTCCTTTATTCTGGTTTGTAAAGGTGTAAGTGTTAGTCACTCCTTGATAGGGTTTCTTGGAGTGCAAGGTGTGCTGAAATAGGGTTTTTCAGCATTGTTGGTGTTGTTCTTGTAGTGTTCAAGAACTGCTGAGTTTGTAAGTAATTGGTACTATTTTTAGTGGATTCCACCTTGGGGTAAGGTGAGACTGGACGTAGCTCTGTATGAGTGAACCAGTATAAAAACTTGTGTGCCTTTCTTCTCATCCCTACACTCATTTCTGGTTTTGCTTAATTCTGTCAAGAACTAAATCTGTTCTTTTGAAATTGAATCTGTTAATTCTGGGTTTAAGTAAAAACTGTTCTTCCTGATTTGTTAAAGCTTTCTAATCACAAACAAGGCAGTTGTATATGATGGTTTAAGTGATCTGTGAACAAAGAGTCTATTCATTAAAATCTGAGAAAGAACCATTCTCCTTAGAACCTTGTGTTGAGTAAATTTGTTTGGTTTCTAAGCATAAGTGTATTCTTCATCCTCATAATATTCAGCTGATCTGACTCTGTTGTAATTCTCTGTTAATCACAATTCTATATTGAACAAATTCAAATTTTGCTAGACTGCTCTGAAGAATCAATTTGTTTCATGTAAAAACAATTTGTTCTGTTTGCCTCTGGTATACTGAAAATTGTGTGTTCCTGCGAAAATTTTATCAGCTCAATTCACCCCTCCCCTCTTGAACTTAGACACTAATAGACCCAATCGGTTGTTTCCTCGAATCAATCGGTTGTTTTGGTTTTAACAGCTCAACCATTTGAAAAACAGTTTTCAATCTTTTCTCAAAACATCTAAGTATAAGCAATCGGTTGTTTCGACAAAACAATCGGTTGTTTTAACTTAGTTTGAAAACATTTTACTTTCAAAAAGATTGAGAATGTCTATGCTTTAGATTTAATCAAAAGGTGGATTACAACACTCAAACTACCCCAGAACTAAACTAAACCAGCAAAGCAACAACAAGAACAGCAAAGGCTTCAACATCCTTCAAAGGGTTTGGATTCTTCAAAGCTTGAACACCACTTGGTTCAACAATCTCCCCCTATTTGATGAAGACAAATCTCTGATGCTTGTGTTGTACCTGATTGAGAATGTCTTGGCATCTCAAAGCTTTGTTTTTGGAAAGGCTAGTTTGGGTTTCAATCCACAGAACCAACAAGATAAGTTTTCAAAAAAAAATTCAAGAAAGCCAGTGAAACAACCGATTGTTAAATCGAAACAACCGGTTGTTACATGCTTTTATTGCATGAAAAAGGGCCATTCGGTTAGATTCTGCAAAATAAGAAAATTTTTTGTTCCTAGAGGCTACATGAAATGGATTCCGAAAGGATGTGAGGTTCCAAATGAGAAAAAGAAATCTATTGGACCCACATTTGTGAAGGGACCAAATCTTGTTGCTTGAACTCATATTTGTGCAGGAATTCTAAAAGAAGTGTGAAGAATTAAGTCATGTGATCAAGTTCTTGGAAGAAAAAGACAATCATTGAAGCTGAATCAATGTTATGCATCTGTCCAAAGGACCTCAACAGTGAAAAGAGGCTTCTTGATCATAAAGCACATGGCTCGTTGAAGAATTAACATAAGGATAAGACTTTCCTTTATTTGTTCTTAATTTATGTTTTAAAGTTCTTTCTCATGGTTAAAAATCTTTTTAATATGCTTAATGTCATCTGCTTTGAACTTTTTCTGCTCATGGTTAAAATTCAAAATCAATTTTAACTGCTGTAGAAAAACAACCGATTGTTTCTTCGAAACAACCGATTGTTTTGGGTCTGACAGCACTGTGAAGAAATCTTTTTAATTACTATTTTGAATTTCTATCCGTTGCAAATCAATTCAAAGAGAGAATCTTGGTCAAAGAATCTGTGTTGAAAGCTGATCACGTTCAGAGAGAAGTTACAACAGTCATAAAGGAATATATTCCAAAATCTTGGAAATTCAAGAGCCTTAATGACTAGTCAAAGATCACATGTGAAGACCATGTGATTTTCAGCTTTTTCTGACGTTTTCTGCGCAGGGCAGAGTCAAGTCCTCTCTCTCTGAAAATCAGGTACCCACTCATAACATTGAATTCTAATTTATTCTTTTTTTGCTATAAAATCTGGTGCAGTTGATCTCTTCCACAAGAACAACTAATTGCAACATCTCTTGCAACATCTCTTGCAAAAATCTGTGAAGTGAGCTCTTCTCTGTTTTCTTCTCTGTCATCATGGAATCAACTCCTCCCACCTCAAAGAGAGTAAAAAAAAAAGAGCTGAGATTGCTTAGAGTTTGTGATTGTTCACAGTGTGTGGAATAGGATTCTGCTTGTATTGATTTCAGATTATCTTCTGTAACAAGTGTAATCCTTGTACTCTGTGAAACAAGTTTCGTTTCTGTGTTTGTTGAGATTGGCTGTGTGTTCTTGAGGGGATCAAGATCAGCAATCTTAGTGTTGGTGTGTTGGCCAAGAAGAGTGTGTGTCTTGAGGTGTTCAAGGTCACTTTCTTGGTTGTGGTGTAAGTGATCAAGGTGTGATTGCTTAGTGGATTTTCTCAGGGTTTCTGAGAAGACTGGATGTAGCTCTAGTTTTGGAGTGAACCAGTATAAACATCTGTGTGCAATCTCTCTATCCTAACTCTTTAAATTCAGTTTTGTTTGTTGTTTGTTGGTATAAACAACCGATTGTTTCTGTGAAACAACCGATTGTTTTTTTGTGGTTATATCTATTTTTCAAATTTTTTTTTCCTTCTGTTGTTACTGCTTTAATTCTGATGTAATCAAAACAATTATCTCTTGTTTTATCTCTTCTTTTTTCTATTTGTGAAGACAAATAGGGGGAGATTTATGCAATTTGTGTTTGATTTAAGTTTTATGTTTTCTGCAAAAACAGTTTGCTATTTTGAATGTTGTTTATTCTGATTTTATGCTCTGGATTTCTGTATTTGTTTCTGTGCTAACCAAATATCAGAAGTTCTATGTTTTGCATAAAACTGTATCTTGCAGGAACTGCTTCAGATTCAATCAGGTACAACACAAGCATCAGGGATTTGTCTTCATCAAATAGGGGTAGATTGTTGAACGAAGTGGTGTTCAAGATTTGAAGAATCCAAACCCTTTGAAGGATGTTGAAGCCTTTGTTGTGCTTGTTGTTGTTGTGCTGGTTTAGTTTAGTTCTAGGGTAGTTTGAGTGTTGTAATCCACCTTTTGATTAAATCTAAAGTAGGTATTCTCAATCTTTTTGAAAGTAAAATGTTTTCAAACTAAGTTAAAACAACCGATTGTTTATACTTAGATGTTTTGAGAAAAGATTGAAAACTGTTTTTCAAATGGTTGAGCTGTTAAAACCAAAACAACCGATTGTTTGTTTTGGGACCATAACAGAAAAACTGTTTTATCTTTGACTGAGCTTTAAATGATTTAACTGTTTACGCTTCAGTCATTAAATGCTTTGACCAATCTTTAAATGCAATTTAAGAGTTTGTTAAGATTTGATAACAAACAACACGTCCCACTTTGCCATCCTTAATGTGATGTACCTTGGTAAATTCGAATGCGGGAGAGAGGAGAGAAGAGGAGAAGAGAGGATGAAAGAACGATTACCAGTGTCAAACACAAAATGAACCGAATTCCATTCGAATGAATATAACAAGCATCACACCCAATGGGGACCTCTGGATCCTGGCTCCCAATTTTTTTAATATAGTCAGGATTTTCCGTTCCTTTCTGTTCTTCCAAGTAACTTTAACTGTCATATTTTTTTTATGTTATTCCAAAATAACTTCTTTTGCATCAGAACTGTTTTGTTTATTCTCAAATCAATGTTTTTCTCCTGCAACAACAAATTTGAATTTAGAATATCACGCCAAATTATTATTTTTACTTTTAAATTTCTATTTATATAAATTTTTGAAATAAATAATAAAAAATGCTACGAAGCTCGATGATTTGTAAATTAGTTTCCTTTTATGGTTATCTAGTCTTGTTTGCAAATCGAGTTTAACCAAATTACTTAGTCTCACACAAATATTGATACGGACACTAATACGACACGAACACGAAGATAGGTATAATATCTAAAATGTAGGACACGAGGATACAAATCTATATATTATATAATTATAAATTATATTAATTAACAATAACGATTTATGTGCACAAGTATATTTTAATTTTTTTAGTAGAAATATGTTTTTCATGGCTGGTTCAAAAGGATTTTTTCCTTATTTTTATAATCATACTAAAAATTTATACAATAAGTTTGAGTTTTAAGAAAATTAATGTATTTTTTTAAATTGTGTTAGAATCGTGTTTGAATTTTCAGAAATCTAACAAATATTTTTTGAATTGGACACTTCACTGATACGTGTACTACGAGTAGCGTACTAGTCAATGTTTGATATGTATGTCGGACACAAACACGCCATTTAAGAAAAGTGTTTGATTCTTATAATACATTTCCCAACAATCAAGATGTCTTAATTACAAGAAAATGTTTTAGATTGAGGATAATATATTGATTATTATATTTCAAAATTATTTTAAATCAGATTGAAACGTGACTTTTATTAATATATTTTTTAATACTTCTTTTCAATTATTAATTTTTCTTTTTCTATTATAATGAATTTTTAAATACTTCTTATACTTCTTTTTTCCTGCCTTTATTCTATTTAATAATTCTTTTAGATATATGGATCAACCTATCTTGTAAGTGTTGTTTTAGAGAAAGTGTTGTTTAAATTCCATTAACAATAATATTTGTTATTTACTATTTAGAGAGTTAAGGTGTGTCAAAATTAATAATTCCAAAATTTTATTTAGTTTTTTTTTTTATCTTCATCTAACAATAAAAGTTATTTTTTATGTTAGCTACAAAATTATGTTGTTAATATTAATATAAAATAATATGTGGGAACAACTAACCAAGATGACGAGACAAAAAACTAAACAAAAAATACTTAATTAAAAAATATAAAAAATATAAAAAATTTAAGTACTCAATAGACAAAAAATAATTAAAAATCAATTAAAATACTCAAATTTATTGAAACTTAAATAATCTTTATTTTATAATTATTATTATTTAAATATAATATTTTATTATGAAAAGTAGTTGTTGAATGTAGGTAAAAAAGTGTGTGGGAGAAAAAAAAATTATTTTCATTAATGTTGTTTAAGGTTTAGAGTTTAGGGTTTAGGTACGAAGATCACGATGTTACTATCAATTCATAAGCTTAAATATGGGACATTCACTCACATGAGAAAGGAGAGGAAAATCATGTGAAATGAAGTGAAAATACTAAAATGACATTGTTTTATTTCTCTATAATAGTGTTGAGCGCGAAGGAGATTTTCATGTAGAAATTTCTAATCTAATATTTTTATCAATTAAAAAAAATCGTAAATCACATCTAATACATCAAACACAAATTTTTATAAATTGTTTCTAAATTTATTTTTATTTTTTACTTTCGTTTCCACTATCCTAAATCCATCTTCAAATCTAAATAAAATCTAAATGAATAAGAAACCACAAGGAGTGAATGAAAGCTCCACACAACCTGAGAACCATTATATTAGGGAGATGCATATACTGCAGTGCACATCCATTGAAACCCTGCATAAAAGGTAAAGAAGGTCACAACATGTGGACTCAAACAATAAACACGAAAATTAACATCATATATTAAAATTTAACAATTCAAACTTTAAAACTGAAGGTACCAACAACACCAACACTGGCAGCAATACTTCTTTATGGCATTTGTACGATAGGATTTGGGAACAACTTTGTTAGATATTTTCAATTCCATATTGCAAGCATACTAGTCCAAATCTCCATCATGAACATGACCCATGCTTTCTACAGACCCATCACAACATAGTACCGACACAGGAATAACCGAAGAATAACATGTTGACCTTCATTAACACTTCTTTATAAAGCCTTACATCTTGATCCCCAAAATATCAGAAGTCATTTGGCTTTGCTGCAGCAAGTTCAACCGCACTAGAGGGCACACCATATGCAGTAACAACAATAGAGCACTTCAAAAAGTCCCTCTTCAAGTTGGTCTCACAATCCAAATTCATATTCTCCCATTTTTTTCATGTTTGTATTTTCTTGGAATAACATGTTGATTGTGAGAAAAAACAACCAGTTGAAATTCTGCAACAGGATGATTTGCAAAAAAAAAAATGGAGAACATGAATTGGGATGGTGAGACCAACTTGAAGATGAACTTTTTGAAGTGCTGTATTGTTGTTACTGCATATGGTGTGCACTCTAGTGAGGTTGAACTTGCTGAAGCAAAACCATGACTTCTGATATTTTGGGGTTCAAGGGCTTTATAAAGAAGTATCAATGAGGGTCAACTTGTTATTCTTCGGTCATTTTTGTACTGGTATTATGTTGTGATGGGTCGGTAGAAAGCATGGGTCATGTTCATGATGGAGATTTGGACTAGTATGCTTGCAAGATGGAATTGAAAATATTCAAGAAAGTTGTTCCCAAATCCTATCCTACAAATGTCAAAAAGAAGTATTCGTTGCGGTGTTTGAATTGTTGGCATTGTTGGTACCTTCAGTTTTCAATTTTGGAACTGTATAAAGCAATTCTTTGATGTCTTCCTTGAAGGAGAACTATTGGATGAAAAAATAAATGGGGAGAAATTGTAGTTTCTTTGTTGTTAAAGTCACAATATTCAAGTAATATCTACAACACAACATGGTCATTGACTCTAGTTTAAGGTACATATATTGTATACAAATATTTTAATTTGTAAATAAATCAAATATGTATACCCAGGGTAATGACATTCATAATATCAAATACAATCCGATCTCGTTCCTCCTGAAGTCTCTGTAGTGGGAAATTACAATCGATTGCTTTTTATTGTAGTGGGAAATTAACACTTCTTTATAAAGCCCTCAGTTTCGTTTTAAATTTAAAGATTTTGAAATTTAAAAATATGAAATTTAAAAATATGAAATTTAAAAATTTCGAAATTTGAAGTAATTTGAAAATGCTTTAGGGTTCGAAAATTTGAAAATTTGAAAATTTAAAGATTTTGAAATTTAAAGATTTTGAAATTTTAAGTGTTTCGAAACAGTTTTAGAGTTTTTAAATTTAAATTTTTATAAAAATAGGAAATAACGCAATGCCCATAATAATGAAATAAAATTAAATATTGATACAAGGATAAAATAAGAAGAAGAAAATTTAAAGAAAGTTAGAAATGAAAATATTTTTAAAATTTTAAAAATTTGGAATTTGAAGTGTTTCGAAAAGGATTTAGGGTTTGAAAAATTTAAAATTTTTGTAAATTTGGAAATTTTGAAGTATTTCCAAAAAGCTTTAGGGTTTGAAAATTAAAAAATTTTGAAAAAAATTAGGAAATGATGCAATGTCCATAATTATAAAATCAAATCAAATATTGATATAAGAATAAAATAGAAAGAAAATGGAGGAAAGTTAAAGAAAGAAATCCTATTTATATATAATTAATTGTAAATAATTGATAATGTAAAAAATACAATATACACGAAAATTAACATCATATATTAGAATTTACAATTCAAACTTGAAAACTGAAGGTACCAGCAATGCCAACAACACCAACACTGCCAGGAATACGTCTTTTTGACAACAACGATCCATAGTCGTTGCAGAATTCCCCGAACATCCACAACCAATCAATAACAAAAAGGACAACACTAATTTTCACTCAACAGAAGATAAAAGTCAAAAGATTGAGAAAAGAAACAACACAGACAACAACATGAAAAAAGAGCATGTGCCAATACGATAGAAGTTCTTTGATTGAACTAGCTAAAATGGTAAGAAATGACGAAATCAAATGGAAAACTGATCAATAAATCAAATATAAAATTTCTCATTAAAACAAATGAAAATTGCTCCCTCACTTATTCAAATTGTGGAAAATAAAAAAGATGTTTGATGGGTTTATAAAGCCTTCAGTTTAGTTTTAAATTTAAAGATTTTGAACTTTTAAAATTTTGAAATTTTGAAATATGAAATTTTAAATTTTCGAAATCTGAAGAGATTCAAAAAGGCATTAGGGTTTAAAAATTTAAAATTTATAGATTTTGAAATTTTAAGTGTTTCAAAACAGTTTTAGAGTTTGAAAATTTAAATTTTTTTACAAAATAGAAAATGACGCAATGCCCACAATAATGAAATAAAATTAAATATTGATATAAGGATAAATAGAAAGAAAAAAATTAAAGAAAGTTAGAGAGGAAAATATTTTGAAAATTTTAAATTTTTGTAAATTTAAATTTTTGATAATTTAAAAATTTGAAATTTGAAGTGTTTCGAAAAGGCTTTAGGGTTTGAAAATTTTAAAATTTTAGTAAATTTAATTCTTTTTGAAAATATTAAAATTTGAAAAATAATAAAATTTGAAATTTTTGAAGTGTTTCGAAAAGAGTTTAGGGTTTGAAAATTTAAGAGTTTCGAAACGGGTTTAAGATTTGAAAATTTAAAATTTAAAATTATAAAAAAGGAAATGACACGATTTCCATAATAATGAAATAAACTTAAATATTGATATAAGGATAAAATACAAAGAAAAAAAATTAAAGAACGTAGAGGAAAATATTTTGAAAATTTAAAACATTTGAAAATTTAAAATTTAAAAATATAAAAATTTAAAAAGTAGAAAATTTAAATTTTTTTTAAAATTAAAATTTTGATAATTTAAAAATTTGAAATTTGAAGTGTTTCGGAAAGGTATTAGGGTTTGAAAAACTAAACAAAAATGACTCAATTAAAAAATATCAAATTTTAAGTACTCAATAGACAAAAAATAATTAAAAATCAATTAAAATACTCAAATTTATTGAAACTTAAATAATCTTTATTTTATAATTATTATTATTTAAATATAATATTTCATTATGAAAAGTAGTTGTTGAATGTAGGTAAAAAAGTGTGTGGGAGAAAAAAAAATTCTTTTCATTAATGTTGTTTAAGGTTTAGAGTTTAGGGTTTAGGTACGAAGATCACAATGTTACTATTAATTCATAAGCTTAAATATGGGACATTCACTCACATGAGAAAGGAGAGGAAAATCATGTGGAATGAAGTGAAAATACTAAAATGACATTGTTTTATTTCTCTATAATAGTGTTGAGTGCGAAGGAGATTTTCATGTAGAAATTTCTAATCTAATATTTTTATCAATTAAAAAAACATCTAATACATCAAACACAAATTTTTATAAATTGTTTCTAAATTTATTTTTATTTCTTACTTTCTTTTCCACTCTTTTAAATCCATCTTCAAATCTAAATAAAATCTAAATGAATAAGAAACCACAATTAGTGAATGAAAGCTCCACACATTATATTAGGGAGATGCATATACTGTCGTGCACATCCATTGAAACCTTGCATAACAGGTAAAGAATGTCACAACATGTTGATTCAGTGCTAGGTTTGTCCACAGGCTTTAGGCTTCAAATAAATAACAAATATAATTTTTTTAAGGAGCCTTTGCAACAAACATACAATGTGTTTGAAAGACAATGAAAAAGGATGTATGATAAAACTTCTCTTCTTCCTTTCGGATTCACCACACCTTGCACACAAAATGTCAACTCTAACCCTTTGTTATTATTCTTTCCAGTATGTCCAATTTTTGAATAAGGTCCCATGAATTGGGATCTGCATATGAAAAATTCAATTTCTTGGAACTTACTTGTTCTCTATTATCACTCTCCATATTCTTGTCTAAATTCCCATCCACTGTTAATGCCTGAAAATGATTTGTTTCAACTACAATTTATCCACAATCAGAATACTGAAGTCAATCTCCACACAAACACGTGCAAATCGACCCTATGTCGTACTAGGACATCAATACACTAACCTAATCCAATAAAACATATCTAAATATATAGTGTCATGGTCCTGCCCGATACTAATAGGGAGTTCGTCAAAACTCATCGAAAAGTTGTATTAACACAAATAAAAAAAATCTGAATAATTAGCCTTTATTATTGAATTAAGTCAGTATCAAGATTCAATAGATAGGGTAGATGTTTTGAGAGAATTCACCACAAAGGAAGACAAATTACATACTAGCTAAGAATACACTTATTCTTGGTTAAACTACATGTTCTAGATTTGAAGTCTTGTTTGAAACAAAACCAATGATATTTTAATTATTGCTTCTGAAGTAACGAAAGCTGGTGTCCAAGGTCAAATGAGGAGGCAATGATCAAAGATCTAAAATCATGAAAAAAAATAAAAGACTAAAAATGTTTTTTTTACCCTTTACTAATTATTAATGTGCTATAACTATATAAACTACAATTTTCTATTTTCTTTATTTTCAAGTAGGATCTTCTAAAAAATTAAGGATTAAATGTTGAGGTTGAATATAATTAGAATAGAAGGTTAGTTTCGATTTGTTGGAGGGATGATGGATGGATAGATTTTCTGGCGTGGGAAATGAACACACTGGGTATTTAAAAATTATAGGAATAAAGAAGTCCACTTGGGGTTCCCATGAAAGGTTGAATAATGCTCAGTCACCTTGCTATTTCAACAAATTAAGTAATGAAATGAGATAAGAAGTTAATGAGTTGATAGGTGCAACACTATTAGTATTGATTTTAGTATGAGTGGTAGCACCTTCATGGGTAAAACTCCAAGATGTATTTTTATATTTATTAGAAAGGTTTAGGTGTTTTGTTAGCTACTTTGTGTTCATGGTAGTTATTCTATAAGCCTTATAAATTGTATGTTCTCACTATTAAAACTTTGAGTTTGGTCTTTTTCCTTTAATATACATTTCATTCTTTGTTAAATGTATGTTGGAGCACTTTATTTTAGAATGAAAATTGAGTAGAGGCTTATATTCTTCTCTTCTCACTGACATCCATATCCTACCAAATCAATAAAATAAAATAAAAATTAATTTCTATATCAGTTCACATAAATACACAAATTACATTCAATTCAATTCGCATTTAGAATAACTTATTAAAAGGTTTCACTAATCAACTCATTACGACGAACACACAAATCACTTCTAGTTATCACAAGTACACAAATCATTCTTAATTACTCCGTCTTAATCTCTTCCTAAAATTAAAACCTCAAAAAGAACTTTTAAGATAAGGGTTATTTAAGAATTAACTTCACAAACTAAAAAAAATACAAAATTTTAGCTCATTTAAAAATAACACTTAACAAGTTATGAATATTGGAAAATTGTATAACATGTGTATTCTTCAACTTTAACTTTGAGACCTTTATATGAATTATTAAAGATGACATTTATCTCAAACTTGATTAGTTTGCATCCCTTTCAATCATATTTTATCAACATCATCTTATATCACATATTACATTCCTTTAGTTGTGCTAATTAGAAGTTTTAATAAATTTTAATATTTTATAACTTTATCTTCTCTTCATGAAAACAATTGAAAAAATTAATAAAAGCACATACAATATGATTATGAATCACAACGCATTTTTGTTGTTTTCTTTTTTATTTTCTAAATTGAACATCGTAGAATATACAATTTTTATATAAAAGCGTTTAGTCAATTTTTAAGGCGTATATAGTGTTATATCTATACTCATCTTTGATTCATTTTATCTCTAAAAAATATTTATGATTATGACTTTACTTACATTTAATGAGTTTCAATTTATGTAAAACATACCTTCAAATATTCATATAATTTGTTTATTATTTATTATCATCAAAAAATTTTAAAGAAAATTATAGGGTTAGGTATTAACCCATCTAGGTCTCATCAAAACAAACTCTCCTTTTTCTCTTCAAAATTTCTAACGATTGGTATCCCGAACCATTTTTTTATCGGGCCTACAGAATGAAAAGTGAGAAAAGTTTCTCTCACATTCCCCTTTCCAACATTTAATAGTGAATGTTATGATGTATGGACTTTAGAAATTCACTCTTAATTAATATGACTAGATTTACGAGAAAGTTATGGAAGAGGATTACAATACTCATCTACTTCTCTTATTCTATTTCTTTTCACCTGCAATATCCACCTCTCCATGTAATTTAATTACGAGATCCTTACAGTTATCACTGACAATGAAAAAAAGAAAAATAAGGGTAAGTCCAATAACTTTTAAATAATTATAAAAAATAATATAGACATATTTCAATCAATAGCTATTTAATTAATTTATCAATCTTCAGAAAACCAATATTTAAAAAAAAACTTATATTAAAGTTTATTTATTCAACTTCTCTCTAACTAAATAAATATCTAAACTTTCTTCAATAACAATTTCATACTAGCAGAGCAGAATGTGAGAATGTTTAAATTAAGTAAATGTATGATTCTTTTTCTTACAAGACAACTTGATTTGATATAAAATCTCAATAAAACATTCTAGATTTTTCAAACTTTAATAAAAAAATATAATTAAATTTATTTATAAATAAATAATTAAAAACTACATAATTTTAATATATTTTATATATTTATAACTAAATTCTCTAAAATTTTGAAAGTTACAGATAAGTTTTCTAAAGTTTTAAAAATTTATTTTAAAAACTCGCAAAATAACCTTGGATAATAAGTATATCAACAACTAATTTTGGATAATAAGTATTTCAACCATATTTGCATATTTTTTATGATTGATAGTAATTAGTTTATATAATTCCTAGTTTTTTTTACGAGCTCATACTTCAAGAAACCTTACTTATTTTGTTTTATCTTTTGATTCATGTATATTTTATGTACAATTTTAGTTTTAGTTATAATTGTTAATATTTAAACCAACAGATAACAGTTTTAAACCAGCATATTCTCCCCCTATTTGTCTTCACAAATAAAATAATGGGAGGGATAAAAACAGAATTAAGAAAGAGTTTGAGGATCAATAATACCCAACTCATTTCTTAAGAAGAATAACCTGTTTGCATTAGAGTTTTCCATCATTGAAAACCAACATAAATCAGTGCATATAGCAACACCATTTTAGCAACAAATATGTGATACCATATCAGAATTGCAGTAGAAATCTGTAGTGTATAAGACTTATGGCAGTAGCAGAATTAACGTACTATAGTGCCCAGAAATTACAACAAAGAAACCACAATTTCTCCCTCTTTCTTTACTTCATCCAACAGTTCTCCTTTAAGGAAGACATCAAAGTATTGCTTTATCAAGTTCCAAATTTGAAAACTAAAGGTACTAGCAATGCCAACAACACCAACACTGCCATGAATACTTCTTTTCTACATTTGTAGGATAGCAGTTGGGAAAAACCTTGTTGAATATTTTCAATTCCATATTGCAAGCATACTAGTCCAAATCTCCACCATGAACATGACTCATGTTTTATACCGACCCATCACAACATAGTACCGATACAGGAATGACCTAAGAATAACAAGTTGACCTTCATTAACATTTGTTTCTAAAGCCTTACATCTTTATCCTCAATATCAAAAGCCATCTGCTTCGCTGCAGCAAGTTCAACCTCATTAGACTAAACTCCAAATGCAGTACCAACATCAACTTGTTGTTCCAAGAAAATACAAACCTGGTTGTTTATGTATCATCCAGGTTCATATTCTTGGAACAACTGGATGATTATGCGAAACAACCAGTTGAAATTCTGCAACAAGATGATCTGCCAAAAAAAATTGGAGAATTAGAATTTGGATGGAGAGACCAACTTGAAAATAAACCTTTTGAAGTGCTCTATTGCTAGTACTGCATATGGTGTGCACCCTAGTGAGGTTGAACTTGCTGCAGCAAAGCAGATGGCTTTTGATATTGGGGATCTAGGAACAACATGTTGATTGTGAGAAAAAACCAGTTGAAACTCTGCAAGAAGATGATCTACCAAAAAAGTATGGAGATTATGAATTTGGATGGAGATACCAACTTGAAGATGAACTTTTGGAAGTGCTCTATTACTATTACTGCATAAGAATAAAATAGGAAAAAAATGGAGGGAAGTTAAAGAGAAAAATCTTATTTATATATAATTAATTGTAAGTAATTGATAATGTAAAAAATACAATATACACGAAAATTAACATCATATATTAGAATTTACAATTCAAACTTGAGAACTGAAGGTACCAACAATGCCAACAACACCAACACTGCCAGGAATACGTCTTTTTGACAACAACGATTCATAGTCACTGCAGAATTCCCCGAACATCCACAATCAATCAACAACAAAAAGGACAACACTAATTTTCACTCAACAAAAGATAAAAGTCAAAAGAGAGAGAAAAGAAACAACACAGACAACAACATGAAAAAAGAGCATGTGCCAATACGATTGTAAGTTCTTTGATTGAACTAGATAAAATGGTAAGAAATGACGAAATCAAATGAAAAACTGATCAATAAATCAAATATAAAATTTTTCATTATAACAAATGAAAATTGCTCCCTCACTTATTCAAACTGTGAAAAATAAAAGAGATGTTCGATGGGTTTATAAAGCCTTCAGTTTAGTTTTAAATTTAAAGATTTTGAACTTTTAAAATTTGAAAATTCAAAATTTTTAAATTTAAAAATTTTGAAATATGAAATTTTAAAATTTCAAAATCTGAAGAGATTCAAAAAGGCATTAGGGTTTGAAAATTTGAAAAATTTAAACTTTATAGATTTTGAAATTTTAAGTGTTTCAAAACAGTTTTAGAGTTTAAAAATTTAAAATTTAAATTTTTTTAAAAAAATAGAAAATGACGCAATGCCCTCAATAATGGAATAAAATTAAATATTAATATAAGGATAAAATAGAAAGAAAAAAAATTAAAGAAAATTAGAGAGGAAAATATTTTGAAAATTTAAATTTTTTGTAAATTTAAATCTTTGATAATTTAAAAATTTTAAATTTGAAGTGTTTCGAAAAGGTTTTAAGGTTTGAAAATTTGAAAAATTTAAAATTTTTGTAAATTTAAAAAATTTAAAATTTTTGTAAATTTAAAAAATTTAAAATTTAATTTTTTTTGAAAATATTAAAATTTGAAATTTTTATAGTGTTTCGAAAAGAGTTTAGGGTTTGAAAATTTAAGTGTTTCGAAACGGGTTTAACATTTGGAAATTTAAAATTTAAAATTAAAAAAAAAAATGACACAATGCCCATAATAATGAAATAAAATTAAATATTGATATAAGAATAAAATAGGAAGAAAAAATTAAAGAAAGTTAGAGAGGAAAATATTTTGAAAATTTAAAATTTCAAAATTTCAAAATTTAAAAAGTTGAAAATTTTAAAAAAAAATTAAATTTTGATTATCTAAAAATTTGAAATTTGAAGTGTTTCGGAAATGTATTAGAGTTTGAAAAACTAAACAAAAAAGACTCAATTAAAAAATAATAATTAAAAATCAATTAAAATAGTGAAATTTATTGAAACTTAATTAATCTATATTTTATAATTATTGTTATTTAAATATAATATTTTATTATGAAAAGTAGTTGTTGAATGTAGGTAAAAAAAAGTATGTGGGAGAAAAAATATTTTTTCTTTCATTAATGTTGTTTAAGGTTTAGAGTTTAGGGTTTATGTATGAAGATCGCGATGTTACTATCAACTCATAAGCTTAAATATGGGACAATCACTCACATGAGAAAGAGAGGAAAATCATGTGGAATGAAGTGAAAGTACTAAAATGACATTGTTTTATTTCTCTATAACAATGTTGAGCGCGAAGAAGATTTTCATAGAGAAATTTCTAATCTAATATTTTTATCAATTAAAAAAACAATTTGTAAATCACATCTATTACATCAAACACAAATTTTTATAAATTGTTTCTAAATTTATTTTTATATTTTTACTTTCTTTTCCACTCTCTTAAATCCATCTCCAAATCTAAATAAAATCTAAATGAATAAGAAACCACAAGTAGTGAATGAAAGTTCCACACAACCCGAGAACCATTATATTAGAGAGATGCATATACTGTAGTGCACATCTATTGAAACCCTGCATAAAAGGTAAAGAAGGTCACAACATGTGGACACAGTGCTAGGTTTGTCCACAGGGACCCAAATACCTCTCACATTGCTTTAAGCTTCAAATAAATAACAAATATAATTTTTTAAGGAGCCTTTGCAACAAACATACAATGTGTTTGAAAGACAATGAAAAAGGATGCATGATAAAACTTCTCTTCTTCCTTTCGCATTCACCACACCTTGCACATAAAATGTCAACTCTAACCCTTTTTTATTATTCTTTCTATAAGCTGCCACATTCCCAGTATGCCCAATTTTTGAATAAGGTCCCATGAATTGGGATCTGCATATGAAAAATTCAATTTCTTGGAACTTACTTGTTCTCTATTATCACTCCCCATATTCTTGTCTAAATTTCCATCCACTGTTAATGTCTGAAAAGGATTTGTTTCAACTACAATTTATCCACAATCAGAATACTGAAGTCAATCTCCACACAAACATGTGCAAATCGACCATATGTCATACTAGGACATCAATACACTAACCTAATCCAATAAAACATATCTAAATCTGTAGTGTCATGGTCTTGCCTGATGTTGCATACTAATAGAGCGTTCGTCGAAACTCATCGAAAAGTTATATTAACACAAATAAAAAAATTATGAATAATTAACCTTTATTATTGAATTAAGTCAGTATCAAGATTCAATAGATAGGGTAGATGTTTTGAGAGAATTCACCACAAAGGAAGACAAATTACATACTAGCTAAGAATACACTTATTCTTGGTTACACTAAATGTTCTAGATTTGAAGTCTTGTTTGAAACAAAACCAATGATATTTTAATTATTGCTTCTTAAGTAACGAAAAAACGTGGACAAAACATGATTTTTTTGAAAGGTATAAAATATAAGTTTACAAATTATCATTGTTATTAAAAAATTAGAATAATGAAGTATGATATATTTTAGACATTAAATTGTTATAAATTATTTTCGATACCATTGAATAATTTATTTCAGAAAAAGTACAAGTTACCTACCATAATTAGATTATATGTGTAAAAATTGAAAGTTGTTGCATAAAAATAAATAATTTTAATATTCAAAATTCTAAATAAATACAAATCTTAAATATTTTATGTTCTATTTAAATAAAAATCTAAAATATATAAAAATCTTAAAATATTCAAAATTTAAAATCAATACAAATATTAAATATTTAAAGCCTTATTTAAATAAAAATATGAAATATATAAAATTCTTGAAATATTCAAAATCTTAAATAAATAAAAAAAAAATTAATGTCCTATTTAAATAAAAATATAAAATATATAAAATTCATAAAATATTCAAAATATTAAATAAATACAAAATCTTAATATAAAGTTCTATTTAAATAAAAATATGAAATATATAAAATTTCTATAATATTCAAAATCTTAAATAAACACAAATCCTAAATATTTAATGTCCTATTTAAATAAAAATATATAATATATAATATTTCTAAATTATTCAAAATCTTAAATAAATACAACTTCAAAATATTTAATATCCTATTTAAATAAAAATATGAAATATATAAAATTCCTAAAATATTATAAATTTTAAATAATTAAAAATCCTGAATATTTAATGTCTTATTATAAAAATATGAAATATATAAAATATTTAAAATCAATTATAAGGATTTCAAACTTAATAAAAAAATAACAAAAAAACATACATTTCATAAATATATATAAGCTTATAAAACTATTATCCTTCCCTTAATCATTACGAAATAAAATCGAGTCCTTACAGTTGGTTTAAATAAAATTTTAATACAAAACAAGTGGTTGTAAATTATAACAATAAGTGCTATTTCTTAAGTAATTCACAGAATAGCTTCTAAAACAATATTTGTGTATGTTTCATCTTTGTATATCTACTTTTAACATGTCGTAATGATAAAGAAATACATGATAAAGTATTTTATGAGAAATGATTGATCTAAACATTTTTTTTTACAATAAATTTATTTTGTTTTGATTAGATAATAAATTTGAGAAAGTTAATTTGAAATTATTTATGGGAAAATTGTGAGGAAGGTGAGATTGTTTAGATTAAAATAAATAAAATAAAAATTGGAGACAAAATGTATGAAAGTTTTTTTTTAGTTATGTGATGAATATGATTGAAATTTTATATTTTTTTAATTGATTTTTTTTTACAAATTTATAATTGTATTTAAAAATAGTTGAAATATAAAATTTGATTTATTTATTAATATATTTAAGTTATTTGCAATTAAAAGGTTGACTTTGAAAAAAAATACGTATGTGAAATTGTGGAAATATAAAAAAAATTATATATATTTTTTCAATTAGAAATAAAATCTTAATATTTATAATTATAAAAAAAATAAAAATTTAATATTCGTAATTATAAAATATATCATAAAAAATTTAAAAATGTGATAAAAATTTAATAAGTTAAAACAAAGTTAATCCATAAAGTGCATACGTAATAAATTTAATTGTTAAAAACATAAAAATATAATTTATTTTTATCATAAAAAAATTTAAAATTATTTATGCATAAAATCCATTAAGATTAAAACATATTTTATACTACGAATATTTTAATTAAAAAATACAACTGATTTAACAACAATTTTTTTTATATTATATTTAAACAATATTACCTTTTATATTTTTTTATAACTAATATGTTTATTATATAAATTTATTTCTTATTATGAATAATTATATTTACTCGATTATATTATAATTATATTTTTATTATTGTTGTTTGTTTTTATTAATAATATTATTAAATTATTTAATTTAATTTTAGTTTATAATATAATTTAATATAATTTTATTTATATCATATTATATAATATTATGTAATATATATATATATATATATATATATATATTACAAACCTAACATATAATAATTATATAATTATATATTAAGTTAATAATATAATCAATTATATATATAACCAATTATATTATATATATAATAATTAAGTTAATATATTTTAAAAATAGTTTAATATTTAAAATAAAGTTATTATGTTTAACTTTTTTTAAAAAATTTACTGATACATGAACATATTGATAATCGGGTGCCAATCAGTGCCTTCTCGCAGCTCCTTAATAGCGTACATCTATATAACTTATGATGGTGATCACATACTAGTGGAAGCTGTTACATTCAATTTGGTGGAAATAGTACATCTACAATGGACACAAGAGTACATTGCTCTGCATCATTGCTTAAGATAAGCATACCAGAGGCAAATGTAGGAAGGCAGATATAGCTGACGATGAGGAGGAGGCATAAGAACTAAGGTGGCAGTTATGGTATAACTGCAGAAGTGGGTTCGGTCTATGTAGGTTCCTGGTTAGTTCGTGTGTAGTTCTGGCAGGGCGCGAAACTAATCACTTGCATCAAGTAATCTCAGGATTCTGACGTACTATCTTCAGCTATAAGTTGCATATTTGAGACGGGCAGGTGGGCTAGAGGGTTTGGTAGGGACTAGTGAGGAAGGTCAAAGTTTTAGGAAATAGAGGCTTCCACACGGAGAACTCTGTTGTTGTAGAAAAGACCAATAAGTTTTTTCTGGGGTACCTTGGACATAAGGCATGTAGCCCAGCTCTGCCCATAAAGAAACCAAAAGCTTGAATTAGCGTGGGACAACATCAGCACTTTCTCGTTTGGTCCTTTGGTCTCTTGGTTGCATTGGAGATTGTCATGAATTCAGTGCTAATGAGTTGGTTGTATACATTCGGATACATCACTCTGGCAAGGAAGTACAACTTGGATTATGGCCCTATTGGTAGATAACATATTTCTAAATCTGTAAAAGTAGGCTGGAAAATATGTGCGGAGTGTTTTTTTTTTCATCTATGGTAATAGTATAGCGGATGGGGAATGTGGCTCACCAAAGGGAAACATGTTGCAGCTGAGTGTATGGCTTCCTAACGGTTTGACGGGCTGTCTAAAAAGAACGTTTATCTATGGAGCAAGATAGATGAAAGATTCTGCATATCAGCAGCCAAAAACAACAGTTGTTAGCTAATTTTATTTATAGTTTTTGGAGGTACAGTTCTACCCAAATGTGCAAGGAAGTAGAATGATAGTTGATGTTGTAACGGCTCCTTATTTCAACTGCCAAGGATCAAATAATTCTGGAGATGGATCTATGTTGTTACCACATGCGCTGCGGAGGGTGCAAACATCTAGTAGGTGGAGTTAGCTATAGTGAACACATAAGAAGATGCTTGGTTGGGACGGATGAAGGAAAGGTCTTTGGGCTTGTGCTATGTTGCTGGGCACAACCATTGAGGGGTTGTGATCATGCTGTATCAATTTCCATCAAATTTTAAATGGTCTGGCCTACACATGAACTCTGCAGGTTTTTCCTTGAATCTTAGCCATGTTAGCCTGAGGCCCAGTAGCAAGTTTTTCCCTATCTTGTGTTTTAGCGTTGGGTTTTGGGGGGAATTACCTTTACAAGTATGTTAAGGTTTCCGTTTTGGTGCTGAATTTCTATACTAGGTAAGGAAAAGGGTTGGATAACCTTAAGTGTTCCTTCTTAATTTTATTAATTCATTGTTGTTCAAAAAAAATATTGATAATTAGGTACCAGAATATTCTTATAAGAGATAATCTATTATTTTAAAAAAATCATAATCAATTATATAATCGATATGTAAAAAAAAATATATTTCAAAAAAAAAATTGTTTATGTATAAGTATAAAAGAGAATTAATTATTTCTCCAATTTTTTTAAAATTAATTATGTATTAAAAATTAATTGGTTATTTTTTTTATGTATTAGCATTATAACGCATATCATAAAAAATTTTATTTAAAAAAAATTATTATCTTTTAAAATAATAATAATGATAATAAAATATAAGTATTAATTCGTGTTATAAGTGTCTTTCTTTACAATTTCAAACTAAACAGAAAAAATCATTTTATGTATAAAAAAAAGATTTTTTTTAGTAAAGCAATTTGATAAATAGTATTCACCTAGAAACAACACATTGTGAGATAGTAAAACCTCGTAGTGGTGGAGTGTATTTGACCTTACAGTTTTTATTATCAACAATAACAAATAAATAAATTAGAACTACTTCAGGGGTGGTTCAACCCTTATACATATTACACACCACCAATTCCAACGACAAATTGTCAAAACAAACAAAACAACACCTTGCCCTTGCTTAACCTAAAAAAAAAAACTTCAGGAAACTAACCTCATGCACTCCATTGGTTCCAAACACCAATAAGAAAATGAGAATGAAACTAACCTGGAATTTGTAGAGACCCAGGACCAAACCTTTACTTGTACCAACGCAAAAACTTCAGACGCATCAACCACTCCTCTTTTGAAAATTATTCTATTCCTGTGACTCCAGATTCGCTAACCACCCCTACCCATATTGTGTTCCAAACAATAAGACTCGTCTCAGAAGGTAGAATCAACCTGAACTGATCGAAGTTAAACCTCGGCTCAATATGAGCCACGAACAGAACCCCAAGCCATCTGTAGCATAAACACCAAACTCGCCAAGCGAAACTACATCCAAAGAACAAATGGCTACAAGACTCTTCCTCCTTCTAGCACAAAACGCACCTCAAGCTTTCTAACTGCACCCCTTTTCTACTAAGATTTACCTTAGTAGCAAGCTTGTTTTCTAACACCCTTTAAGCCATAAGCACTGCGGAAGGAACAACCTTGCACCTCCATAACTTACTAAAAACCGATGAAGGATCCGCCTCATTATCCTTCCTGACAAGGTTGTATGCAGAACTTACTGTAAAAGATTTGAGACCCCCATCCTTCCAAATCCATCTATCATCCTCTCCTGGGACAACCCCAACCCCAAGCAGAAGCTGACTCAACTGCTCCGCCATCGAATTCTCCCACTCAAAGAAAGACCTTCTTCAAGCTAGTTTCCAAACCCATCTTCCATTAGACCAAGACCCACACTCCAACAGTTTTGTGTCTTTGTTAGAGCTAATAGAGAACAGTCTTGGATATACATTTTTCAACACCTCGCCCTTCAACCAACTATCCTTCCCATCACCTACTTTCCACTCAAAACTGTCTTCGAAACTTCTCCCCCAACCCTTTGATGACCAAACTTCCTTCAAATCTTTCCACCAAAGAGAGCAACTCCTATCTTTACCTCTCCCAGAAATCTCCACCCACCGTACTTAGAAAATAGAACTTCCTTCCAAAGACCGACCTCAACCGAACCCAACCTCCAAATCCACTTCCCCAGCAAAGCCAAGTTAAACAGCTTTGGATCTATGATTCCTAGCCCCCCGAACTCACGAGGCTTACAAGCCAAGCTCCAGGAAGCCCAAGCAATCTTCCTTCCGTCTGCACCCATCCCCAGAGAAAATCCCTTTGTAACTTGACCAACTTCCCTGCCACCCCAGAAGGTAATTTGAATAACGACATAAAGAATAACGGAATGGAAGAGAGCAAAAACCTCATCAGACAAATCCTCCCAGCCATCGACAAACTTCTTCCCTTCCACCTGCTTAATCTCGCCTGCACTTTCTCAATCACCCCGTTCCAAAAAGCACCGCGCTTATGACTCCCTCCAACTAGCATACCCAGGTATATAAAAGGAGATACCATCGTATCACAGTTAAGAATCGTTGTGAAACGCTGAAGTGTGACCTGGTCCATCCCCGTCCCTCCGATCCTACTTTTCGCAAAATTAACCCTTAACCCAGAAGAGAGCTCGAAACACTGCAGGATCGCCTTGATATTGAATACACTTTTGGTATTTGCTTCGTAGAAGAACAAGGTGTCGTCCACATATTGTAACATATTTATCTTTACTTTATCCTTTCCAACCTCCAAACTGTCAATCAACTTCTTTTCTTTTGCCACCCTTGTCACCCCAGCTAACCCTTCCGCCACAATGAGAAAGAGAAAAGGAGCAAGCGGGTCGCCCTGACGAAGACCCTTTCAAGGAAAGAACTCCCTAGTTGGACTCCCGTTCACCAGGACAGACACCGATGCTGACTCCAAGCATCCCTTTATCCACCGAATCCAACAGTCGCAGAAACCCAACCTCCTTAGCATATAGTATATAAAGCCCCATTTCACCGAATCATAATCATTCTCATAGTCGACTTTAAAAAAGATACATCGCTTTCTCTTTCTCTTGTAATCCTCTAGAACCTCATTTGCAATGAGCACGCTATCTAATAAACCTCTTCCTTCAATAAACGTCGACTGTCTTATATTAATAATTTTTCCAATCACCTTTTTCAAACGCAAGGAAAGCGCCTTAGAGATGATTTTGTACAAGCAACCTACTAAAGAAATAGGTCTAAACTCCCCCAACTGTTGAGGATTTTCAACTTTTGGTATCAAACAGAGAAATGACGCATTTGATCCTCTTGGCCAACAGCCAAAACCAACAAAATCTTTTACTGCTGACATCATATCCTTCTTCAAAATGTCCCAACAAGATTTTATAAAGCCAAAGTTAAACCCGTCTAGGCCTGGTCTTTTTGAACTATCACACCCCCAGATCGCTGCCCAGACCTCTTCTTCAGAAAAATCATTGACTAACAAAACATTGTCAGCTTCCGAGATAGAATTGAATCTAACCTTATCCAGTCTGACCTGACAAACATCGTTCCTAGCGAACCTTTCTTCAAAGTACTTACAAACCTTATCCTTTACCTCCTCCTTATTATCACACCATTTGTTATTATCGAAAACTCCACGCAACTGGTTCCTTGCCCTCCTCCATTTTACCGTTGAATGAAAAAACTTTGTATTGAGATCCCCCTACTTTATCCATCTTTGTCTTGCTTTCTGAAATAAAATTGCCTCTTGTTTAGCCTTGAACTCGGTAAGTTTAGCAAAGAGAGACTTTCTTTCATCCCTTTCTGACTCTACTAACCCATCTTCTTCATCACGAGTGTCTAATTCGTCTAACCTTTTCTAGATTTCCTTACTAGCCTGATTCACGTCTCCGAAGACTTCCCTGTTCCACACCTTTAAGTCTACTTTTAGCCTTCTCAACTTTTCTTTAAACACAAAAATTCCCCTTTCTGTCACCTTGTAAGAACACCAACTCGAGCACACGAACTCCTTAAACTTGCTATCTTTCAACCACACATCCAAACATCTAAAAGGTTTCGGACCCCAATCAACTGAGACTTCCTTCAAAATAACTGCACAATGATTCGAGATTGATCTATTTAAGACGAATTGTTGAATGATTCAAAATTATAAAAAAGATTATAAAAAAGTGGTTAAATTTTCCTTATTCAGTAATAAAATTACGTCAGTTAAAAACGCCACTACTTACGAATATTATGGTGTCAGAATCTTCTTCAATGATTGTAAATTGCGACAGTTATAACTAACACTACTTATAGATAAAAACCGCCACTACTTACACTATGTTTAAAGTGGCGGGTGTTGCGGCGGGTAACATAAAACCGCCACATTAAACTTTGTGGCGGCCAGTTCTATGGCGGTTTGGAAAACCGCCACAAGCGTATATTGTGGCGGTTATAAACGCCACTTTATACGAAAAAAACCGCCACAATATACACTTTTTTTTGTAGTGTCCTTAGAGACCAACACCCTGTCAATCCTGTTTTTAACCAAACCATTGGGCTTGAACCAAGTAAACTTCCTGCCCACCAACGGAATATCTACCAACTCTAAACTTTCGATGAAATCATTGAAACCCTTTATTTATCTAGAGTAGTCAGAAGACGAAACCACACTTTTCCTTTCCTCCTGCCTTCTTATAAAGTTAAAGTCTCCAATGATACACCAAGCCTTTGATAATTGACCCTGTCTGAAACCACTAATCTCGTTCCACGTCTCTTTCTTCTCCCGTAGAGAACCTGAACAGTAGATATTCACAATAGTTACGTGGGTTCCAATGCCCCTCTTCCAAACCCCTTCTAACACAGAAAAATTCCTACCATTTACAAAGCTGGACAACTGAAATGCCTTGTTGCTCCACATCGTAATCACTCCACCTGCGCTGTTAACAACTTTGTTTTCCACCCATTCCACTTCGTTGGTTCCCCAAAGTAGACACACCTTTTCCCTACTAAATTCCGAACATTTCGTCTCTTGTAAACACACCATGTCCATCTGCTCCCTGCTAATCAAATCCCTGACATAATTCCTTTTAACTACCCCGCCTACCCCTCTAATATTCAGACTAAGAATCTTCATTGACAAACTTACTCCTTTCTTTCCACATCTTTCTCGTAGTCACTCCACCTTGATTAGATAACGAATAGAGACCATTTAAAACTACATCTTCTCGACCAGGAAATGAAAATCCTGCTTCTTTCCCTACTCCCCAAACACTTGCAACCACGTTCTTATCAGTCTTCACCCAAAAAATCCTGTTACAATTCTTAATCGCACTGTCAGAAGGGAGTAAAGAATTCGACGAACTGCCTGTTTGGTAACCCAAAAAAGCTTGGTCTACTATGGGATGTTTTCCTTCGACTTCTCCAACCAAACCTGGCAACCTGCCCTTCAAAGAAACAATATTGCCCCCGCCTTCCACACCACCTTCCAAACCCGTCCCCAACCCTGCTGACAACCCTCCTGGAGAAACAGTTCTCCCACACTCCTTCGAAGTTGGGACCTCGGGCCTCCTCACTTCCTCCCCATCTTCTAACTTATGAAAATCTGCAAATCCGTTACCAATCAATCTGTGGAAAACTGAAGGCTTTGAATGGTCTTTTAAATGTGTTCTCGAACACCCAACAACTCCTTCTCCAACCTCCCTGGCCCCGGACTGTTCTGATTCGTCCATTAAAGATCTTGTCCCTAAAGAATCTTAAACCCTACTCACAAAACCCGTATGTTCCGAATCGAGCCCAACTACAACGTTCTTGTAACCACCATCCTGGAAGCACTTACTCTTTAAATCCCTTCTAGAACTTAAAGGTTTCGGAAGTGTAATTTGGTCATTAAATGCCCAAACCTCTTATTTCCCACTCACTGCTCCTCTTTCCAAACATCCAATAAAAGGGGAGCATTTCTTTGAAATAGAATAGGGCCCACGGTCAGCATGCATCACGCCTTGCGCGTCTTTTACGTAAAACGATGCTCCTACCCTTTCGGAGACACTCCCTATTGAATGACTCTTACTGCCCTTATCCGCGCCTTCTCCAAAAGCTCTCCCTTCCTTTTCATTTGCTGCCTTGATCTCATTGGAAATATTCACTGCAGCATTGAAAGTTGATTCCACTTTCTCTTTCATAGAAGAACTAGAAGAACCGTGCCCAATCAATGATTCCACTTTCTTATAAGAGCTAAGAGAGCCGCGCACATTCAATGACTCTCTTAAATGTGCTTGAGCAACTACCCCGTGCAGTTGACGCTCCTTACCAAGAAAATTCGGATTCAGCTTGCCCTGGACCGTCTCTTCATTCCCCAACCTTCCTCCTCCGACGGCGCCCACGCCACCTTCTCCGGCCGCACCAAATTCTGACCCCACTGAATCACACAAGCTAGCCCCTAAGCTTCCTTCGTCTGAGCTTGCTTCAGTGTCTACCTCTGAGCCACCGCCATCCCATTTGCCAATACACATCTCCGGGAAGCTCACCTCTTCTTCGAAGGTCACCTTACACTGGCAGCCATTGATAATAAAATCCTTCTCCATATTGATAGCGGTGTTTACCGATGTTTTAGCCCTAACACGAGCGAACTCCAATGTTTCTCTCTTCTCAGTTGCTTCATCAATCTCCACCACCTCCCCCACCACGGCCCCTACTTTGGAGAAACTCTGATTGCACCACAACTGTAATGGAATTCCTCTGCAGCGTATCCATTCACAACGTTCTTTCAGTACAAAAGAACCATCCCACGGAGTAACCGACGAGAAAACTTCATCAAACCAAGATTTGTTGTTTGCTATGATCTTTCGCAGACTCCCTTCTTCTTCACATGAGAGCAGAACAAATCTTCCTCCAAGATATCTCAACTTGACTAAGCTGAATCCTCCCATCACAAAGCTCTCCTTAATCGATTGAAAGCATGGAATCTCCTTAAAACTACCAACGTAGCTTCCTTCTAGCCAAGAATCTTGTTCTACCTCCACTCTTATATGATAAACTGTCTCGTCCCTTGTGAACTGCTTGCATTCTCACCTGTTCCGTTATTGACTACACCATCTGAAACAACTTGAGCAAACGAAAACTGCTCCGTCTGCTTCCCCTTCACATTCCCCCCTTCCCTAGGATGCGTTGTGTTCAGCTTTGAGTTCCACCCGAGCCTTGACCCTTCATTCCTCTGCTTCCTTGGTCCATCCTTCCTCTGATATTTGGGAAGGTTCACCTGCAGCTTGCAAGTGCCAATCCAGATTGCATCCAGCTCTCTTTCCAGAGAAAAGACGTCATTCACTCCCTGAAACCTTACAAAGCCAAACTTCCGGTTCCTTGCATTGAATTTTCTTGAAACGAAAACGTCCAGAAACCTTCCCCACCTTTGAAAAACCTTCCAAAGATCTCTCTCCAGAAAATGTTCAGGGAAGTTAGTAAAGAAAAAGGAAGTGTCCGCTATTGACTGATATCGCTCCCCTCCCTCGCCGGAAAACCTCACTATAGGGTTTCACAATGCCTCCTTGACCTTATAGTAATTAGGGAATAAAAAGGTTTGGGAAGCATTGAGAGATTAGTATAAAAAGGTGATTCATTATTTGTGTCTGTTTCCACCGGGGAGGAGGGATGAGGGAAGAGATATTTTTTTTGTTTGTTTCAAGGATTTTGAGGGTGGGGAAGTGGATGGGGAGAGGGTGGATGATTTTTTTCATTCTTCAACAAAATATCCTTGTGCATCCATTTTATTACAATATACAAAATTAAATATTATATAAATTTATTTATTATTTATAATTTCAAAAATATTTAATTATACTATTAATAAAAACATAAATATAAATAATGAAAATAAAAAATAAGATAAAATTATAATATCAACAATATATATATAGTTATATATAGTAACAAATGAATATAATAATAAATATTATTTTCATAAATTTTAATGTATTTAATAAATTTATTTCAATTTAACACAAAAATATTTTTTATTATATTTTTTAATTTTTTATTAAAAAATATAAATAATTATGGATATTATTAAAAACATTTAATTAATTCAAACCTAAAAAAAATCATAATTCATTATTTAAATATTTTTTAATGACAAGGATAAATTTGTAAACTTACAATAAATCATCCTCACAAATCCACTCTATTATCTCTCAATCCAAACAACCTCACATATCCTTACATATTCTCTCTAATCCTCACAAATTCACTCTCCCTCATCACAAATCCCCTCCTCAATCTAAACAGAGCCTAAGTGTGTGTTTGGATTGAGGAGTGGATGTGTGTGAGGATTTGAGGGAGTGGATGTGTGAGGATGTGAGAAGAAAGTGAGATATGTTAGAGTAGATGTGTGAGAAAAGTTGATGGGAGTTTGTGAGTGATATGATGGTTGTGAGGGAATTTTTTTTTTTTTTAAATTCTTAAATGTTACTTTACAAATTTATTTTTGCCTATTAAATTTTTTTAATAATAAAATGAGTTATTTTTTTTTAAAAATAAACAACTTTTCACATATTTCGTAGATTTAAAAATTAAAATTAAAAAATAAATATATATATTAAATATAAATAGATATAATTTTAAAATTATAATTAGAAAAATAATTATTCAACAAATTAAATAAAAACAAAACTTGAAATAATTTCTTAAAATATTAAATATGCATTGTAAAATTAGAAAATAAATAAGATCTTATATAAATAAAATATAATATTTTTTATTATTAAAAACCCTATAGTAATAAAAAATAAAAAAATACTAAAAAAATATAACGTAATTAACAATAGAAAATATTTTCATAAAAAACTATTATCAAATAAATTACTAACTCATAAACATAATAATTATAAAAAATATATATTAATATAAACGCAACAACAAATTAAATAAAAAGAGAACTTCAAATAATTTCTTAAAATATTAAATATATATTAAAAAATTGAAAATAAATCACATCTTATATAAATAAATAAAATACTATTTTTTAATATTAAAAACCCTTGCAGATGAATGAGGGTAAATTCGAAAATAGCACATGATGATGTAGCTTTCTCTCTACATCTCTTTATTTTGAGGGGAGAAGATATTTACTGTTCACAGGTATATCCTCTCCTCCTCTTCACTGCAAAACTCTGGATCCAAACCATTGATATCCTCTCACTTCTTTCCTTGTGAACAGTACATCCATGGGAGTCTAAGACTCTGTTTGGATTAGGGAGAGGATGTGTGAGGATTTGAGGGAATGAATGTGTGAGGATGTGTGAGGATTTGAGGGAATGAATGTGTGAGGATGTGTGAGGAAAGTGTGAAGAAAGTGAGGGTGTTTGGATTGAGGTATGTTAGGATGGATGTGCGAGGAAAGTTTATGGAAGTTTGTGAGTGATGTGATGGTTGTGAGAAAATTTTAATTTTTTTAAAGGTGTGAAATGTTACTTTACAGATTTACCCTTGTCTATTAAAAAAATTAATAAAAAAATGACTTGTTTTTGTTTAAAAATGAACAACTTTCACATATTTCGTAGATTTAAAAATTATAAATAGAAAAAATATATATGTTAAATGTAAATATGTATAATATAAAAATTATAATTAAAAAAAAACATGTATTCAACAAATTAAATAAAAACAGAACTTCAAGTAATTTCTTTAAAATATTAAACATGTGCTATAAAATTGAAAAATAAATCAAATCTTATATAAATAAAAAATATTATTTTTTAAAATTAAAAACCTTGTAGTGATGAAAAATAGAAAATACTAGAACAAAAGAAAATATAACGTAATTAACAATAGAAAAAAATCATAAAAAATTATAACTCATAAACATAATAATTATACATAGAAATATATTAATATAAACACAACAACAAATTAAATAAAAACATAACTTCAAATAATTTCTTTAAATATCAAACATGTGCTATAAAATTAGAAAATAAATCACATTTTATATAAATAGAAAGTTACTATTTTTTAATATTAAAAAATCTCACAATAAAGCAATCCAAAAAATACTACAACAACAAAAATATAACTTAATTAACCATAGAAAAGGATTTCATAAAAAATTATAATAAAAAATGTTTAGTATTGTTGATGCACATGATCCAACCCAGGTAATATTTTCAATGTTAATTAGATATAGTATATTCTTTTCTTTAAACAAAATTAAATCCAACGACATTTAATAAAATATCTTATTAAAACTTGAAAAATAGGTATAACCTGATTTACTCTAATAACTAATATATAAATGGAAGATTTTATTTAAGTATATTTTTTTACACTAGTTTATCATTATTTACATAATTTATATTTTATAAAATAATAAACAAACTTAAAACTTCCTTAAAATTTATGATGATTTGTTTCTTCATTTTAAATATTATATATATATATATATTTTAAACATTGTACAATAATTTTTTTTTAAATACTAATACATTCAAATGAAGCAGTGTGACACATTTAAATGAGGATAAATTTGGAAATAATGGATGTTGACATGACTTTCCCTTTACATAGATGATATTTACTGTTCACAAGTATATTCTCTCCCTGCACACAACCATAAATCCAAATAGCTGATATCCTTATCACTTCTTTGCCTGTGAACAGTACATCCATAGAAACAAACAGGGGATAAAAGAAAATCTTATAAATAAGTTGAGAAAATTAATACCAATATAAGAATTGAAAAATAACTTTGACTTATATAAAAAAACAATATTAATAATACCATAGGTCAAAATAATAAACTTTGCTAAAACTAAAAAGTCCATCTAATACCAACTAAAAAAATCTCTATTAATATCAACTAAAAAATCATTTTTAACACGGAGAAAAAGAATATTATTGTTGTTGAGAAAATAATTAAATATTAGTTAAAAAATAACATTAATTCACGTAAAAAATAACTTAAATTATAAACAAAAAATAACAATAACCATGAAACTTAATGATATCCACACCTTAAATTGAAAGGATAGTTTGAAATAAGAGACATAATAAGTATAAAAAGAAAAAAAAAGTTAAAATTATATGATTGTAAAATACTCAATATTTTTTAAGATTTTAGTTTTTTGAAGTTAATTAAATAAATTATTTCATCAAACAATTCAAATTCTTTAAAAAAATATATTATACTCTTATAAATACTTAGTATGTTTTTTAAATTAAAAAGGTAAAAATGTACTTGTTGTAAAAAATGTTTATAATAAATATATAAAATGATGTACAATAAAAATATATGTATTTATAACTGTGATAGTTATAAATATGACACAACATAATTTTAAAAAATATTTAATTATTTATTTATCTAATTATAATTTGGAAGATTATAAACATATGAACACTCATGTAAAGTACGCACAACATTGGAATGGTGAAGGCCATAACGGTTGGACCAGGTTTCAGGTTTCAGGTTTCGTATAACATAAATTAAGAATAGAGAAAAAAATCAGCTATAGTTGGATAGGTTTGAATTTAAATTTTTAAGTATATTTTTATTGATCATTAGATCTAGTTTTTACATATTTTTTTTTATCAATTTATTCAATTGAAAAAAATTGTAACCACTTCCCTAATAGGGAAAAAAAGATTACAAGTTGGGCCTAATATTACAAATTTAACAATCCAAATTTAAAATGGATGGTAACGGGTTATAGTCATAGTCAAAGTAAATCGGTCCAATTGAGGGATCAGCTATAAATATACACATACTATATTTTCTCTATTTTATTTAAACACTTGCGGTTTGGTTTGGTTTCATTTTGCGATATTGCTCTCTTCTTGGTTGTTAGGGTTTTATTTGTCTCCGCAGAACGAGAACTAGGGTTTGTGTGAGGCAGGAATGGGCAGGTATCGAAGCCGTAGTAGAAGCTATAGCCCTCGGCGTCGAAGCAGGACCCCACCGCCACCGCCACCGCTGCCGCGCGGTCGCAAGCGCTATGTCGACGACCGCTATGGTGACAGCAGGTCATACCGAGACCGCCGCTCACCTCTTCCTTCCGGTTTGCTCGTTCGCAATCTCCCCCTCGATGCCAGGTCCTTTCTTCTTCCTTTCTTAAGGCTCTTTTTGAACTCATTCATTACCTGACGTCATACCTCACATTTCATTGCTCTTTATGCACCAAATTTATGTATATCTATAATCCCTAATTTATAATGGTAATATGGAAATCTAATACCATATTTTGGTATACACATTGTTTGGCCTGATGCACTTTAATTGCTCTCTCTAATTTCACATATTTTGGGAGAATTGTAGATTGGATATCCTATAAATTAAATGATTTCTTTCGTGTACTTCCCACTGCGAAAAAGAGACTGAACCAATGGGATTTTTTGGGGTAATTTTTATATTATTTTATATGTAAACCGATATAGGAAGGAGAAAATGTTCGCGAGGTTATATATGCCGCTTTGTCAGGAAGTGTTGCAACACCCACATTTCAGTGCCTGAGCTCTCATTTTGACTCTTTGAACTTTCTTTCGGTGCTAGCGAACACGCATTCAATGACTATTTCACGACCCTCTTTTACAATTATCCAATTAAAGTTTGAATGTGAAGGGATTCAAGAAATTAAACTGAAGTTTTATTGTTTGTGTTGCAGGCCTGAGGATCTTAGGATCCCTTTTGAGCGCTATGGTCCTGTGAAGGATGTTTATCTACCCAAAAATTACTACACTGGGTATTTTTGTTTTACCATCAAAATAATATGCTTTTGCTAGGCTTGTTACACACTTGTTTAATACATTGCTTTCACAGGGTATGTTTGGATAAGCTTCTACATAAGTTCCTTCCCCTAGGGGATAAATAAGAAAAATCTTTGAAATTAACTACTCCTTAAGATAAAATTGACTCGTGCACGAGTTAAATTTTACAAACTCTCGTGTAGTTTCTTTAATCTGTATTCTTAACTTGTGCCTAATCTAAATTTGCTCATGTAGAAGTCAAATCCATTTATTTTCTTCTTATTTTACTTCCCTGGAAGGGCTTATGGGAAACTCGTCCAATTAGATCCTTAAATATTATGCATTTTGTTTTCAGAACATTGAAATTTTATCGAATTGATTTTGTAGTGAACCGCGAGGCTTTGGATTTGTGAAATATCGATATGGTGAAGATGCAGCTGAGGCAAAACAACATCTTAATCATACTATCATTGGTGGACGCGAAATAAGAATTGTTTTTGCTGAGGAAAACAGGAAAACTCCTCAAGAAATGCGTGTTAGTTCTCGAGGAAGGTGTGACTACAGTTTGACTTGCTAATTTATCTCACTGTTGTAATTATGAATGCATCTTCAGTAAACTTCTTGTAATGTTTAACATTTCTTTTTGTGTTTCTGTTACAAGTTCTCGACATGGGGGTGGTAGAAGGAGAAATCGATCTAGATCCCCACAGCGCCGATATCGCTGTCAGTACATTTCTATTTTAGTTTCATAATGTGATAATTATCAAATTATATATTTTGTTTAACCTTTGTGCTTGAGCTCTTCCTTGTTTTTTTATGTTATTATTTCTCTTAATTTTGCAGCCTATTCTCGGTCTCCATCACCTGCTAGGGATGATTCAAGGTATGAGTTTTACAAAGTAACCGTCTAATTTTCATTTTAGTTTTTTTTTGAGCAAATCATAGTTTTGGGATATTTTTTTGCCTGAACTAATATCTAGTTTTCACTAAAATGATGATGGTGCTACATTTTATGGTATTTAGGTACTGAAATATTATTAATAGGACTTCAGAAATACTTTCATTTCTAAGCTGTGACTTGTGAATGTTTTCATTTGAGCTGCAATGTGATAGGTTTCTAATCACAGATGAATGATATATCAATTAGATATTTGATCGAATTATGGTCGAAGTTGGTCACCAGAGATTTAGATGGTCGAAGAAGAGTTTGCTTGCTGATTTTTGACATTATTTTATACATTCTTGCTGCCTGAAACCGTTTCAGGTTTTGTGTAATTAACTGTCTTTAATATACACCCAAAATTTCTCTTTGATCTGGATTTGTTCTCTATTATAAACAGTTTTGGTGCCATGGCCTCTACTTTTATGTTGTTTACGTTGCACAATGTAATGAAACTATTGTGTTATAGTTTAAGTAATTGATGTATTTCATTTGTTTTGGTGTTTATTTGCAAGTATCAATGCTGTCCTCAATCTTATTGAAATATCTTAATAGTACACTTACTGAGTTGGTTATTATGTTTGTTTACTAATTGAACAGTATGTCTAGGTGTTGTTTGTGTCTCTGTACTGATTGACATTCAAAGTAGCTAGTTGATTTATATTGATGTTGATAATTCTTCTACTTCCTCCAGCTAGAGTATAATTTCCAGGTTTACTTACAATTAGAACGGCTCCCAGTCATTTGACGTTAACAACACTCCTTTAATGTGTTTAAATGAATTGAATGATATCTGCTTATGGTCTTCTTTATGCAGATAATAAAGTGAAATGGAAGACTTTAAAGATGGATTAATAAAGATTAACGAGTAAAGAGGCTTAAAGAGATGCGCTACTTTGCTTATGTATCTATCAAAGTCTCCATAAGAAATATCGATACCAAATTTGCATAATTGTGCCAGTTGCATGGGCTTTCCCTACTTTGTGGTATTTGGTTTGTGCCTGAAGGAATGGTTAAAACGAGTACTCTTTTGATTCCCTTGTATAAATTTTATGAGGAAGATTATATAGTTTAATATCTTGTTTTGCGTATACTATCCAGTTAAGAAAGAATATAAAGCTTATAGTTGGCCAAAGAAAATCACATCCTCAAAGAATGGAAGCCAAAGTTTATACCGGTAGATGTATGATGACATTGTGCAAGAAAGATAGTTGTGATTTTAGAAAGTTGGAACAAAGAGAGCTATGAAGTTACCAGATGCTGATCTTGCAGTACATCATAACTCTCAGTGTTTGGATCCAAGTGTTATATATTTGTCCAGAAACTATTGAAAGGTACAGGTAAAGGTCATATTTTGGCTAATTAGATTTTGAAGAGGAAGTATTATTTCTCTCATAAAACAAAATAAAATTTTGGTTTTCATTTGAATCTCAGTGCTGGGATCCAAGTGTCATATTTGTCTAGAAACTATTGGAGAGGTAGGTAGAGGTCATATTTTGGCTAAATTAGATTTTGTAGGGAAGTGAGTATTATTTCTATTGTGAAATAAAAATTGAAAGTATGGTTCGAGTGATTTTCTGATAAATTTTATGTATTCTGGTGTAGTTCCATATCTTCAGATCTCGATTGGTTTGTGAAATGTTTATGGTTGGTAATTATTTTTCATGTGGGGTATATGTAGTTGTATTCTTTTGGCCGCACTTATATTACCTATGATCTATAACTAAGATTCCACACTGATGTGTTGACTTGACATATAGGGATGACAGGGGTAGGGATGATTATTATTCTCCTGAGCGATCAAGATCTTATTCTAGGTCTCTCTCCCCTAGTGGTGGGAAGGACTACAAGAAGTCCCCTCGTCCCAGGGAGAATGGTCGAAGTCCTGATGACAAGAAGGGTCAGACGCCTAGCAGATCCCAGAGCCCTAGGGGTAATGATCGCAGTCCATCAAGGTCTCGTTCACGGTCATACAGGTATGAATTTGAAGAGTATTATTGATTGAATTTGACATAATTGCAAGTATAATCAAATGAAATTTCTTTTAATTAAAATATGGTCGTTCAGTTTAATGCATTGAAGATTTTTTTTGAAAACGTAAAATTGTAGCAGGTCATATTTATATAAATAAGGCTCCGAGTTCTAAAGATGAATTTACCTTTAATTCATTCTTTTGATTTTAGAATCGAGCTCAGTTTAGAGATTTTAAGTGCTTTATCTTAAACATTGGAGACAACACCACATTACAGTTTTTGTGTGTAGTAAATGCATAATAACATTTGAGTTAACAAAATAACAAAGGCCACTACCTCCTTCCGAGGCTGATGAACACTTGTCATTCACTAGTTAAGTTTACTGATGGTATAATTAGTGTCTCGTGTCAGGATGTTTGCGAAGTTTTGTTTGAACAAACGATAACTTGTACAATGACTTGGATTTGTAATTTAATTATCGTTGAAATTCTAGTACAATGGTTGATTAGTTCTTTCTCTTTGTGCAGTCCACGCTGAATTGCCATCAATCGGATAGTTGAAGGTGGTCAATTCCGTCTTTCTGTGACCACATACTGTAGCTAAAAACTATGCCATTTTGAAAGATGCAAATGTAGCTTAGAAAAGACTGTGATGTGTTAATATTTAGGAGTCCGTTGGCGATAACTATCAGAAAGTAGTTTGGTTTGGTTTGTCGTTTTGGATGACTCGGATTAGACTTTGTCGTCAGTTTCAAAAATTTCAGACATTTGTTCATGAATCGTTTCTATATTTATAATATGTTTGGTTCATTTTTTTATTACTTAAAACTATTTGAAAGCTAAAAATTTGAAGTTTGTAGTTTTTGGCTTAAATTTTATATTAATTTTAAAGCTGTGTTTGGTTGAGGGAAAAAAAGTTGATTAAATTTACTAAATTGAAACTTTGTTGAGAAATCTATTTACAGATTGTCGAGAACTTATAGTGTAGTGTTTTTTGTTTTATTTATTAAAATCGTCATAACACCTAAATTTGTAGAGAGTTTTGATTTGGGTTAACTGGACTGTGAGACTGAGTATAGACAAGCCATTTTGTGAGAATAAAGCGGCTGTGTATTTTTGTGACTTTATAATTGGAAAAACTGGTAGAAAGATGTTTGACTGTATCACTCTGAAGAAGGAAGAAGGATATGGTGTGGGTTAGGTTGTTATATGCCCATGCTCACTGAGCATTTTTAAATTTCTGACTGGTTATTAAACCGATTGATATATTATGTTGATCATTGGTCAAACGGTGGGTTCGTAGTTAAACTAAATAAATTGGTATATATACATAAAAAATATATAGTAAATTGTGTGTATTCACAAAATTGGACACAGCGATAAAGTTTTTCTAGTCCACAGTTCTCAGATCAAATCCATACTAGTGCACTTTTTCAATGGAGTCTGATTTTTTTTTTGGGGTCTTTAGGTTGAAGTGTTAATCAATGATAATTGGCAAATTCAAATCAAAGTGATCTGTTCTTATCAACTCAAGATAGGACTACACCCACGCTATAAATTTTGCAAGCAAATAATCATTCTAAGTTTCGTACTCATTTAGGGAACAATTTTCTTCATCTTCCAGTGTAGGTTAAGGTACTCTACTTTTCATGGCATAATACCAATGTACGATGATAACGAATACGCACAAAGGATCCAAAAATAATTATTTGAACTAGTTTTGCCATGTCCTGTTCAGCCCATAAGGTAGGTTAGGATGAGTCAACTTTCCTCTACTTCCTTTTTAAGATTTATTAGGAAATAGTGATTGTGTTAAGATTTTTGAAGCTAGTTTCACAATCAATTTGATTTAAAAATGGTTTCAGGCATAGATTTTTTTAGATTGATGTTTTATTTATTTTGTCTTATTTAGTTATGATAATTTATATTTAGTTATTGGAACATACTAAATACATCCACAATAGCAAAAAATAAAAGAAAAAAGGAACAATGAATATAAATGTTAAATTAGAAATTTTACATTTCAAACACATGTATCACACTACTTTATTATTATTTATAGAACTGTTATAGTACTTAGTTAATAGTTTACTAACTATCTAACTAACATGTAATATTGACTCAGTTATCTACAACACTTTTTCTTAATTCATAGGAGTAATAAACCACAATCTCACCATCTCTCTAATCAACTTAAATTTGTTAACTTTGAGAGCCTTTGTTAAAATATTAGTAACTTGTTCATTGATTTGTGATATTTTAACTCCAATTTATTTTCTTAGTAAGTGAAATCTCATTTCAATATGTTTAATCCTTCTGTGAGCAATAGGATGTTTAGCCAAACTTATAAATGACTTGTTGTTTACTAGTATCTCCATAGATTCTTTTCTTTCAATTTTCATTTTTGTCATCAAGTTCTCAAGACACAAGTCTTGACAAGTTTCTATTGAGGTTGCAATGTATTCAACTTCACATCAAGATAATGTCACCACTAACTCCTTATTAGAACATAATGAAATAGGTGATCCACACACTATAAACACATAACTTCTATACTTTTTCCTGTCACTTTTATTACTACTCCAATTTGAATCACAATAATTAAATACTTCATAATTGTTTTTATTATGTTTTAAAATCAACAACCCATATCCTAAAGTGTCCTTAATATACCTCAATATTCTCTTAGTTACAAGCCAATGTGTTCTTAGTATACCTCAATATTCTCTTAGCTACAAGCCAATTAGAGAACCTTTGATGAACTATATACCTACTAATCAGCCTTATTCCATGAACTATGTTACTTCTATTGTTGCATAAAAATATTAGCGAACCAATAATTTTTTTATACAAGATTGCATCGGCTATCTTGTCACTTCCTTCCATCTCTAATTTTATACCACAACCATATATTGTTTGTAAAAAACTACAATCTAGAATATGATTTTTTTTAATATTTTAATTGCACGCTTTTTTTAGTGCATGAAAAATTCATCATTAGTAAATACAAATTTTATTCCCAAAAAAAATAGGATAATAATACCAGATTGTCATCTCAAAATGCAACATAATTCTCCTTTTAAACTCCTCTATTTTACAATATTACTGTCAATAACTAATAAGTCATCTAATAACTAATAAGTCGTCTATATAGACGCAAATCATCAAATCACTTATAATAACTCTCATATAAACTACATAGTCTATTGTACACTTGTTGCAACTCAACTGCAAAAGGAAACAATCTATTATTGTATTCCTTGTTCGAAGTGCAAGTTTTAGCTCATATAAAGCCTTCTTCAATTTATACACCTTATCTTCATGTCTTATCATTACAAAAGTCTATTTGCAACCATTTTTGTTTTATATTTTTATTTTTTTAGTTGGTTTTACCCCCATTTAACTCTAGTAGGCCTTTGGTTTGAGTTAATTTTTCTCTATTTTCCTTAACTCCTCCTCCATTGTTACCTTCCATTTAGGCTCTGTATTGGACCAGAGCGCTCAGGGTTCAGTGATCGTTGGTCGGAGCTTAGCATCTGCCCAAGATAGGTCATCTCGGCTTTTGGGCCAAGTTGATGGGCTAAGTGGTTGGGCTCAAGATATGTGTGTTAATTTTTTTTGTATACTTAACGTAACCCTTCGTGCGCAAGACCTAGGCGGTCAACAAGGGGTAGTAATGGACATAGTGGTGCGCTTAGTGTGTATGAGTCTAGTGCGAGTAAAACGCTTTCTCTAAACCTAAGCTCATGTGTCTTAGGGCACGATAAGTTAGGTTGCATGTATAGCATAACACCACGCTGAGGGTGGCTACGTAAAATAGATTGGACCCTTGATGCTGGTACATGAGTTGGTACCCTGGTGGTTATTCTGTTATGATTCTATGAATTCTAGAGAGGAAAAGTTTTGTTCGGTTGCAGCACCAAGAGAGTGGGCCCTTGAACAAAATATTTTCTTTTCGAGTACGCTTTCAGTTGAGATGATATTCTCGTGATAGAAAGCTGTTACAAGAGGTAGGCTATAAAAGGGACCTGAGATCCCAGGTTAAAGGGATGCTGTTACTAAGAATGAAACTAGTTACTTATTGTTTCTTATAAAGCCCTGTATTGACTTGATCGTCAGAGTGCAATAAATAGGTAGGCCCCCCTCTATCTCAACGAAGCCGCGTTCCAACGTACCAAAGAAAAGAATAAATTCCAGCAGAGATAGATGGAGTCAGAGCTTTTCTTCAGAGTCAATCGGCGAGCGGGTCAACCGGCAAGAACATCTGGCGCCCACCGTGGGACCCGCAGTTGTGCTCAAGCTTTTAGGTGTGATGAGGAATACGAGGCAAGATCCGGCATGACCAGAAGGGAGTGACAACCCCACCATACAACAACTCTTGGAGACCGGTAGTGCCCTTCAAGAGACAGTGGCGACATCCAGGGTTGACCAGGAGAGGCTCATGTGGGAGGTTCGAGCTGAACAGGTACTTAGGCAAGACCATTTCAGGGCAGAGCTAGATGCGTCACGAGCAAGCAACGAGGAGCTACGCAAAGCCAACGAGGAATTGCATAGGGACCTACAACGGTTGGGAGAGCGCTCCACAGGAGAGCGAAGCCCAACCATCCGAGCAAGGGCTCGCCCCATGCCTTTTTCACATGCAATCATGAACGATGTTGTACCTACTAGTTTCATGATGCCTAAGATTTTTTTTACAGGTACAGAAGACCCGGAAGCCCATCTCACAGCATTTAATGCCCAGATGATGATATCGGGAGGAATAGATGCTATGCATTGCAAGATGTTCATGGGCATGTTCACAGGCACATCGCTACAGTGGTTCATTGGCTTCCCAAATGGCCACATCACCTCTTTCAATCAGTTTTCTGCATTGTTCAGGGAACAATTCATCGTCAACCGAGCTCAACTGCCTGTCCCTTTTGACCTTTTCGGGGTGAAACAGAGGCAGAGAAAACCTTTGAAAGATTTCGTGAATAGGTTTGGGGCATTCGTGGTAAAACTCCATACCCAGGACAAGGCTTTAATGGTCCATGCTTTCGGGCAGGGGATCATGTTAGGGCCAGTGACTCATTGATCAGAAACCGGGCAAGGACCTTCAGGGAGATCCGACGACGAGTTGTTGCCCACATCGTCGCGGAAGAAGCTGTAACAGTAAAGCGCGGGAGCACGCACACAGGGCAGGCCAAACCCAGAGAAGGCGGTTGAGCCCAACCAATGAGAGTGCATGAAGTTGTGACCGAGAAGAGGTGAGACACCCGGCGAGCACCTTATGCGTCGAGAAAGAACCAGTCTAGGTCAAAAGCAAAGGACGACTTGCCTTTCTGACCCAAGTTCAGAATGACTTACAAGGAGCTGCTGGCTTCGCCAGGTATGGCAGACAAGTTGAGGTTCCCCCCGAAATCTGATAAGAATTTGGGGTCACACAAGGAGATCTGGTGTGATTTCCACAAGGCCTTCGGGCATGACGTGGAGCGTTGTATAGCCCTCGACTACCAGTTAGCAAGACTGGTAAAGGATGGGTTCTTGAAGGAATATTTAGAAGGGAGCCAGGAAGGATCGAAGGAGGAGCTACCATCAGGGGACCAAATGCACGAGGTGCCTGTCCATGGCGAGATTAATACCATCTCAGGAGGATTTTCAAGAGGAGGGTGCACCGCCTCTAAACGTAAGAAGTACGCAAGGGAGGTGATGACGGTAGAGGCGCGAGAGCCTGATCAGTCGGCCGAGCCCTACCTCTACTTTACCAAAGCTGATTTGAGAGACGTAGTCCCACACAAGGACGACCCAGTGGTGATCTCGGTCGTGACTGTGGGAAGAAAAGTACACAGGGTCCTCATCGATTAGGGGAGCTCGGGCGACGTGATGTTTTGGGTGACTTTCAACAACTTGCAGTTGTCGCCCGACCAGCTGAGACCATACAATGGTTGCCTGTTCGGTTTAGATGGGGACCAGGTGGAAGAAAGGGGACATGTGGAGTTGAGGACGACTTTCTCAGATGGCACCTCATCTCGCACAATTAGTATTAGGTATTTAGTTGTTAATGCAACTTCGGCTTATAACATGATTTTGGGCAGACCTGCCTTAAACAGGTTAGGCGCGGTAGCCTCAACGAGGCACATGAAGATGAAGTTGCCCTCCCTTGAGGGAAGGGTAATCATTATCAAGTCTGACCAGAAGGCGGCGATGAAGTGTTATGAGAACAACCTGAAGAACAAAAGAGGAATATGTGTGGTCGTCGCCCAACCACAAGGATGTGAAGGGACCAGCCGTGTAGAAATCTCCAGTGAGAGGCGACCTGAGCCTGCAAGTGAGGTTCAGGAGAAAGAGATTGAAGGAAAGAAATTCAAACTCGGCACTTCACTGTGCCAGGAGATTCAAGATCAGGTCACCGGGGTAATAACGAGACACTTAAACGATTTTGCATGGTTTGCCTCTGACATGGCCGACATCGACCCTGACTTCTTGTGCCACCGAATCATGATGAACACGAAGGTCAGACCCGTGATACAAAGGAGAAGGAAATTCAATGATGAGAGATGCCTGGTCATCTGGGAAGAAACCTAAAAACTTCTAAGTGCTGGCCACATAAGGGAAATCCAATACCTTGAGTGGTTAGAGAACGTAGTGTTGGTCAAGAAGGCCAATGGGAAATGGAGAATGTGTGTCGACTTCACAGATCTGAACAAGGCTTGTCCCAAGGATTCATATTTGCTGCCTAACATTGACGCCTTGGTGGACAACGCTTCGGGTTGCCGACTTCTTAGTTTTTTAGACGCATTTTCGGGGTACAACGAGATCTGCTTGCCCCCTGCGATTAGAGCAAGATTGCGTTCACGATGGAGCTCTCCAGTTACTATTACAAGGTCATGCCCTTTGGGCTGTAGAACGCTGGCGCAACCTACCAAAGACTGATGGATAGGATTCTCGCCCCTATGATTGGGAAAAATGTGCAGGCATACGTTGACGACATGGTCGTCACCTCAGAAGAGAGAGACCAACATGTTGCTGATTTGGAGGACTTATTTGCCACAATAGCTAAATATGACCTAAAGTTTAACCCAAAAAAATGTGTATTCAAGATAAAGGTAGGGAAGTTCTTGGGGTTCATGCTCACTAAACGGGGGATAAAAGCAAATCCCGATAAGTGCGTGGCGATCATAGGGATGAGGAACCCTACCACTGTAAAGGAAGTACAACAGTTAACTGGGGGAATGACCGGCCTATCCTGGTTCTTATCAGCAGGAGGAGATAAGGGGTATCTTTATTTCTAGTGTTTGAAGAAGAACAACCGCTTCGTGTGGTCTTGCGAATGTGAAGAGGTGTTCTCAAACTGAAGGAGTACTTGGCTAGCCCGCCTGTCCTTTGTAAGCCGCTGCCAGGTACTCCTCTTCGTCTCTACTTTGCAGTTACAGATCGAGCGATCAACTCGTTCATCGTACAGGAACAAGATCATGTTCAGAAGTCCATATACTTCGTGAGCAAGGTGTTGTAAGGGCTCGAGGTACGCTATTAGGCCATCGAGAAGGAAACCTTGGCAATTGTATTCGTAGCTCGGTGACTCCGTCACTATTTCCAAAGCTTCACAGTGATTGTCCTGACCGACCTTCCTATTCGCAAGGTCCTCCAGAAACCTGACGTAGCAGGTTAGATGGTACGCTCGGTAGTCGAACTGTCCGAGTTTGACGTACAGTACGAACCTAGGGGGGCTATCAAGGGCTAGGTTTATGCTGACTTTGTGGTGAAACTTTCCTCAAAAGTCCCTCAGGTAGACGGTGGATATTTCCAGTGGGTTCTCTCCGTGGATGGATCTTTTAACCAACAAGGTAGCGGAGCTGGTATAATCCTAGAGGGACCAAATGGATTGCTGATCGAGTAGGCCCTTAGATTCGCTTTTAAAGCCAACAACAACCAGGCTGAGTACGAAGCGCTGGTAGCTGGAATGTTGTTAGCCAAAGAATTGGGTGCTCGAAGTTTATTGGTAAATAATAATTCATTGTTAGTGACTGGGCAAGTCACAAGTGAGTACTAGGCCAAGAATCCGCAGATGCCTCGTACTTAAGGTATGCCACACTCTTAAGGGAGACTTTTCCCGTGTTTGAATTAGTGCATATCTCGAGGGAACAAAATGCTCGAGCAGACTTGCTGGCCAAACTCGCCAGCTCAAGCAAGGGAGGTCGCCAGAGGTTAGTCATCCAAGAGACTCTGAAGTCACCTAGAACCACTGCAGGTTGTGTGGAAGAGGTCCAACACGTGGGGGCTTTGGAGGTTGGAAGAAGAGGGCATCGATCGTTGACACAAGAAACGCTAAAGGTGCACAAGGTAAGTGCTTATGGCTTGTCGGGAGAGGAATCGTTGGACGTCTGTCAGGTCGACATGGGTGAAACTTGGATGACACCATATCAATGTACCTTCCTGATGGCATGCTCTTGGTAGAGCCTGTGGAGGCTAAGGTAATCAAGAAGAACTTAGGCAGGTATATCCTGGTAGACAAAAAACTGTTCAAACATGGCTACACTCATCCTATCCTCACCTGCATCAACGGGGATTAGTGTACGCGCATCGTGGCAGAGCTCCATGAAGGCATCTGTGGAAGTCATGTCGGGGACGGGCTCTCTCCCTGAAGGCTGTTCGAGCGGTGTACTATTGGCCGACCATGAGGGAAGACTGCATGAAGTATGCACAACGATGCGAGGAATGTCAGAAGCATGCTGATTGGCATCATGCACCCCCAGAGGATTTGCGATCCATACACAACCCCTGGCCTTTCCACAGCTTGGACCCATTCCCACTAGTGATTTGTTAGATGAAGTATCTGGTGGTGACCATTGAGTATTTCATCAGGTGTATAGAAGCTGAACCAGCTGCGCAGATAACTGCCTACAGGGTTCAACACTTTGTGTGGAAAAATATTGTTTGTCGTTTTGGGATCCCAAAACGTTTAGTGTCTGACAACGACACCTAGTTTGCGAGTCAGTAGCTGTGCAAGTTGTGCGCAGAGCTCGACATCAAGCAGGTGTTCGCCTCGGTAGAGCATCCTTAAACGAACGAACAGGTCGAGTCCACCAACAAAATCTTGCTCAGAGGCTTGAAGAGGAGGTTGGAGAAGGCTAAGGGGACTGGGCAGAATAAGTACCTCGAATCTTGTGGGCCTACCACACCACTACACAATCCACCACGAAGGAAACGCCCTTCAGTTTGGTATATGGATCAGACGTCATGATCCCTATGGAGATCCAGGAGAGCTTGTCGCGATTCCAGAACTTTGTGATAGAAGAGTCTAACGAAGGGAGGAAGGTGAACTTAGACCTACTCGACAAGGTGCGGGAGCAAGCACGCGTCAAAGCTGAAGCCTTGAAGAGAAGGGTGGAGCAGAAGCAAAAGTCCAAGCTCAGACCTCGGCAGTTCCAAATTGCCGACCTGATGATGCGAAAGGCTCACCCTTACCAGTTGGAGAATAAGCTCCCAAGTGGACTGGCCCATTCCGCGTGGTAAAGGCACTCGGAAATGGAGGATACAGGCTCGAGACTTTAGAGGGTGGAACTATACCCCGAACATGGAATGGGGCAAACCTTAAGTTTTATTTCAGTTAATATATCTTTGTCGATCTTTATGAACAATTTGAATAACTAAGGGGACACTCTTTTTCCCTTACGGGGTTTTTTAATGAGGTCACCCAATGAAAAATTATTCTTGGAAGATGATTTGCCAAAATACTCTGTTAACGCACAATAGGGCGACTTGACCGGTAATATATTTGAGTAAGCACAGTGTGTGTATGATTGACAATTAAACAAGGCCACCTATTCCTCTAGTAAGATTCTGGGGCCTAGGTGACTTGACGAGCATGCTATTCAGATGGGGAAACCTTTTCTCAGTAAGATTCTGAGTTTGGGCACCCTGAATGGACTCAAAATTATTTAACCGAGGGCCGGTAAGACAACCTACCCCGGTATTGAAGAGTAGACTTGGTGTGTAAGCCAACACCCAAGTCAGATACTCCAAGTAATAAAAATTACTTAAGAGTAGACTTGGTGTGTAAGCCAACACTCAAGTCAGATACTCCAAGTAATGAAAATTACTTAAGAGTAGACTTAGTGTGTAAGCCAACACTCAATCAGATACTCCAAGTAATGAAAATCGTTAAAGAGTAGACTTGATGTGTGAGCCAACACCCAAGTCAGATACTCTAAGCCACTAAAATCCATTCAAGGGCAGACTTGGCGTAGAGATTGGCTCCAAGTCAGATGCTCAAGTCACCCCTAGCCTTGGGGAAGGATGTGTGAAGAAAGCGAATAAACTTTCCAAGTGCATAAGTCCTACGCGACCAAGTCGAAAAACCTAATCCCTTGCTCATGTAGCTAATCAACGCTCGAGAAAGTAAGACATCCTTTACGGCTAGAAGGTATGGGTCGTCCATGAGATAGCTCCGCCAAAAGGACTATGATTTACCATGCTGAATCAATGTATCACATTGATAAGGTGGTCGGTTATATTATCATCAGTTGATTAAGTTACAATAGTCATGTTTACTAAAGCATGCATTGTTGATACACTAGTCGAGGTGTGACAAAGATAAACGAGTTAAATAAATAAAGGTACTGATACATACAAAGGTTTAAGAAGTTGTTAAAAGAGCTGCAAAAGGCAGTTGAGTACATGAAGACTCAAGACTCTACTCCTCCTCATCCACTGGTCGCCCATCTACCACAGTCTTTCCCAAAGCAAGTTGGGAGAAATCTATTTCAGGGTAGATTCCTGAAGCTTGGGCGACGACATCCTCAAAACCTGGCAGGTATGAGTTGGCAGCATCGTCAGTAAGAGCCTCCTTGACCTTCTTCAGCTTTTCATCCTTTCGGACCAGCTCTTCGCCCCTCTTGGCCAACTCTTCCTTCAACCTTTCCACCTCGGTCTGGAGCTCCACGTTCTTGTTAGATAATTCCAAGACCTCCTTGGACTTTGCAGTCAAGAGAGCCTTGGCTTCTTGCTGCGACCTCTGAAGCTCCTCATGAAGCTTAACTGTTTCTTGTTGGAGCCCACTAACTTGCTGTGAGAGCTCAGCAACCTTGTGGGATTCATAAGAGCATTTTATTCACAAATTTGGTGTTAATTGCAGATTTCTAGGGAGGATTGAATATTTAGAGTAAAGGAGAATAATTTGAGCCAAAAAGAGAAAGTTGGAAGGTCCCAGAATGGAAAAAGATGCAAAGAAAGATTGGGCCTTTTTTATGTTTTATCATTTAGCCCATTAACGCGACACAAGAAGCAACCTAACCCTAGAAAACTAGGATAAATAGAGGGCTAGAGGTTTAACCCTAGTGTGCCAGATTGATAGCAAAATACCATAAAGTGAATTGTAACCCAATTGGGAGAATGGAAGATGCTAGAAGTATGCGTGGCTAATTCTACCCTTTGGGATTGAGAGTAATCTGCTCAAACTCTTATGTATTGAGGTGATATCTTATATATTAATATTCAGTTCTTGATAGATTATTGGTATTGTTGTTATATTTTTAATTTTCCGTGACAAATTGAGAATCTTAAATCTTGTTGGGAGGTATTTTTAGGGTTTGGAACTAAACAAGAATACTTAACATATTTGAGTGCTAGGGATAGACTTGAAATGTTAATTGCCATTAACGTCTGAACTTCATTCTAAGTTGTTCTTATAATTATGCGAGGGATCGATAGTTAGGGAACATTCTTAAGGATTTTATATGCGAGGAATCAATATAAATGATTTTTATACGGGCATCAATTTCAATCAAAGAACTTAATATTGACATGCTAATCAAAATACATAAGAGTGAGAAAGATGAAACCTAATCCCTATTTTTCCAACTTGAAGCAACCAATTCTTTGTCTGTTTTCTTATTGATCAGTGCCAACACAATTAATTCAAAACTCTTTTTATTGTTCTGTTTTTATATTTAGCGATCATTGTACTCGATAATTCACTGTTCCTTGTGGGATCGATATCCGTCTTTAGGGACAATTATTACTTCTGACAAACGCGATGCACTTGCCATAAAAAGTCATCACCTTTCCACCCCCTTAGTTTAAAGATGGCCAGGCAGTTCATAGCCAAGGCCTGCCCCAGTTGCCTCACTGCTTGCTCCACCAGCCGGTCCTCCTCCAAGCTCTCTAGTTTTTCTTTGGTCTTGGCAGATAGCAGGATCTTCTCGAGGAAGGAAGGGGCATCCAAGGTAGGATCCCACAATCCTCCCACTGGCGCACTTACACCCGCACTCTCCTGCACCACTATGTCGTGAGAAGGAGGGGGACTGGGTGGAGGAGCTTGAGGAGAAGGTGCGCGACCATCTGAAGCAGAGTGTTCAGCAGGCTCAGTGGCAGACTTTCGCCTCCTCTTGAAGACAGACCCATAGTAGGTTTCTTCATCATAAGAGGGGACAACCTCAACAACAACCTTAAGCTTCAAGTCTTTCGTAGGGGAAGCTTGGGCAGTTGTCTTCATCTTTTTGGCCTTAGCCACCAACTCCTTCTTGTTAAGCATACCCAACATGCTGTCTGCTGAAAAATAGGGGAAATTTAGTAAACAGATATACCAGTCAGCACCAACAAGAGTAAAGCAGGAAGAGATACCAATATAGTCTTTAAGTCCCATTGGGGAGAACTCTTGGCTTATGAGGGTGGTTGTGTCAAAAACCACCTTTAAGCTGAAGAAGAAGAGGCACACCTCTCGCTCCTATTGGGGCATGTCCTCCAAGCATCTGACACCTTGGAATCTCGGTTTCTCAGTCCAATACAAGGGGAACCCACCTATAAGAGTTGGGTCCCTCTTATTACAGCGGATCTTTAGGAATTTGCCCTTGAATCCCTTGTAAGATTGGTGTGAAGAGTGACAACAAGGCTTTCCTAGCCACCCCGTTGAAGGACACACACAGTTGGCGACCTAGGCGTTTGGCCTCAAAGAAATGCAAGAAAACCTCTACTGATGAAAGATGGCTGAAGTGGGTGCAAAGAATGGAAAAACCCCGAACAAACGCCCAACTATTTGGATGTAGCTGGGCAGGGGCAACATTAATTTCGGTGATGAGTGCTTTCTCTAAATTATACAGGGGTAGACGAAGGAGAACTTTTTTGAAAATAGTGGTGTAGAAATAACAGAAAGGACCATCTGGGTCCAAGGATTCATCGCAGCAGATCGGCTCATCCTCCCTACAGGGCACTAGCTTAAGGCCTCTATCGTTCTCCCTACCAAAGATACACTTTTTTGGACGCTCGCGTGTGCGCTCACGATGGAGTGTGGTGAAACGTCCACTCAGAAACGCTTTGTGCGTCGCGTTGCATGCACCACTACCTACAAGACACATAAGCCACCAAGGGCGAGCAAGTAGCCTTTTCGCTGAAGCAAGCTCTGCTCGAGCCTAGGGGCTTGTGTACTGGACCAGAGCGCTCAGAGCTTAGTGCTCGCTGGTCGGAGCTCAGCATCTGCCCCAGACAGGTCAACTCGGCTTTTGGGCCAAGTTGATGGCCCATGTGGTTGAGCTCAAGATATGTGTCTTAAATAGTTTTTGTATACATAACCTAACCCTTCGCGTGCAAGACCTAGGCGGTCAACAAGGGGTGGTAATGGACCTAGGGGTGGACTTAGTTTGTATGGGTCTAGTGCGAGTAACACGTTTTCTCTAAACCTAAGCCCATGTGTGTTAAGGCACGATAATTTAGGTTGCATGTATAGCGTAACACCACGCTGAGGGTGGCTATGTAAAACAGACTGGACCCCTGATGCCGGTACATGAGTTGATACCCTGGTGGTTATTTTGTTATGATTCTATGCACTCTAGAGAGGAAAAGTTTTGTTCGGTTGCAACACCAAGAGAGTGGGCCCTTGAACTAAATATTTTCTTGTTGAATATGCTTTCAATTGAGATGATATTCTCGTATAAAAGGAACTTGAGATCCCCTGTTAAAGGGATGCTGTTTCTAAGACTGAAACTAGTTACTTTTTGTTTCTTATAAAGCCCTGTACTGACTTGATCGTCGGAGTGCAATCAACAGGTAGTGATGGAGTTGTGCCTTCATCCGTTGCAAATTCTTTGGTGGAGTGGTGGAAGCTTCAATGGAGGAGAATGAGCAAGGATCTCACGTAGAGAGTTGAATTCCTTGAAGGTGTATGCTAGGTGTGGAGAGTGAGTGGTGAGGCCATCTCACTTGAAATAGGTGAAAAATGAAGACTAAAATGTCTATCCTAGGGAGGTAGGAGACAAAGAGCAAAATTGGCACAATTTTAGCAGCAATTCACTCTAGATTTAATCTTGCCATTTCATGAGCCAAGCACCTCCTTTTATAGCAATGGAGGGCTGGAATTTACAAAGCCAAATTCAAATGAAATGATTTTGAAATTGGCGCCTAAATGGAAGTGAGCACATGGAGCACATGAAGCATATTTAACATGTGATGGAAAGCATTTAGCACATGTATCATATGGAACATGTGGAAAGCGTGTACTCTTCTCCATGGCTTGATCATAACCGACCTTGGTTAGAATGAGGTGTTTTTAGAAATCCTAATTTGACCAAGGTTGGTTTTTTTAGGTGCCAAATTTCATCTATGGAAAATTTCAAATGAAATTTCCTATTCTAATTTTGACAAGAAAATAAAATCTTCTCTGTACTATTTAAACTAGGATCTAGGCTTCTTCAAACATGCAGAGAAATGTTTCTTTGCCATTAGTAGCAGCATCCCAGTCCTCTTGTATCTTCTTTACCAAAGACCTAGTTGTGGCCATGATCTTCTAGTTGTTGGGCTTGCACTTGGGCTTGAGCTTGGGCCTTTTCTAGTAGTTGTTTATGTTTTGATGAATTGGAGGTCTTCTTGAATATGTTTGTACATTCCTTCAACCTAGAGTTGTCCTCTTGATTGGGCCTACAAAAGTAAACAAAAGCCCAATTTAGACCTATATTTGCAATTAAATCAATAAACAACCTCTAAGTCTTCATCCTCCTTATTGTATGGTTATGTGAGGCTGAACGGTTTCCATTAGGTAGGGACCCCTTTGTCTCAACGGAGCCGCATTCCAATGTATCAAAGAAAAGAACATATTCCAACAAGATAGACGGAGCCAGAGCTTGTCTTCGGAGTCAACCGATGAGTGGGTGAATCGGCAAGAACAGGCTCCTTAATAGCTTACTTAAAATATATTGCTTTGTCTTTGCCAACAAAGAAAAATGCACCATGTCTCATCTTCATTCACTGCATAGTCAATAATAGATGTAAAATTTCTAAAACTCTAAGGATGTTGTCAATGTCCTTGAGGTTTGTGGCTGAATCATACCTATTTCTACACAATCAAACGACACAGGTGGTTGATTTTAAACCATTCTACATAACTTTCATATTGCATTGCAAACTCAATTGGTACAAACACTTTATCACTTTTAATTGTAGACTCACTAGCTCTAACTTTATTTTCATCAACAATAATATATATGCTCATCATTAACATTTTGTTAATAAGGTTGTATAATTTGTTTATACTTGTTGAATGATATCCTAGAAACACCATTTTCTCTCCCTTGTCATCCAACTTTTTTTTCTTCTTCATTAGGTACATGTATAAAGTGAAGAGAACCAATAAATGACTTATTGCATGTTTTCTTCCTTACCATGTTTCTCCTGAAGTTACATCATGTAGGCTCTTAGTTGAACTTTTGTTCAAAATATAGGCAATAATATATACAACTTTTCTCCAAAATTGTTTGGCATATTCATTCCTTTAAGTATACATCTTGTTATATGATGGAACCCTGAGAGATAGAGCCACCACTGAGCTAGCCCAACTTTCTAGAAGGATAACCAGGAGCATGACACAAGACCCAAGGCTAGGTCAGGATCAATCAATAGCTAGTACATCAGATCCTATCATTCCTCAGAGGATTACCAAGAGCAAAGCCCACATGATTGGAGTTAAACACCAACTAGTTTCTTTGTTTTTAATTTCAGTAAGTTAGGGTGAACTTAGCATAAAGTGGCTGGAGTCAAGCCCAACTCTTCCTAGCTTTTAGAAGAACCTTGGACCACCCCCTATAGTCACATTTTACCCTAGATTCTAGAAGGAATGACCTAGCTTGGGTGACACACTAGGCTTGACATAGTTTCTAGAAGGTCTATCCTAGGCCGCCCCTCTCTCTCCCTCTCTTGCCCTCTAAGGCACTCTTCCCTATAAATAGGGTGCCTTACCTCATATTTTCACTTGATTTTGAATATTGAAGAGAAACTCTGCTTGGGTGATTAGTGAGCTTTGTCTCCTAAAGGTTTTTAGATCTTACCTTGTGAGTGTAGTGCACTTCAAGTGGCAGCTCTTCACCACTCATCTTGGAGTCTTCCACCACTCCAAGTGGCGTGACCACACCTCCCTCACCATAAGCTTCTCTTACTCTTTCTCTTTTCCTTCTTCATTTGCGTTGCTTCTTTCCATTTTTCATGTCCTTAAATATTATTTTTCCATTTGATCATATTTTGCCATTTCTATCTTAAATTGTTTTAAATTTTGCACCTCATAATCATCACCGTATAATTGTGCTTTCTCTTTTGCTCTCTAGAAGAGAACCTTCACACTTACTTAACCACTTGGTTAAGTTCATGTCTTGTGGCAATCTTTTTTGAGCTTATCACCATAATTGTTAATTAAAAAAAAATCCTAAACACGAGTGCAATTCTAAAATCTACACATATCATTATGTTCCTGAACATTCTATTTTTTCTTTCAACTTTTTCATCATGTCGAGGAGTATATAGAGGAGTAAGATGGTAGAGCACCCAACCACACCCAACCACACAATAAGGAGGATGAAGACCTAGAGGTTGTTTATGGATTTATTTGCACATACGAGTCTAATTGGGATTTTGTTTAGTTTTGTAGGCCCAATCAAGAGGACAAATTTAGGGTGAAGGAATGTACAAAAATATCCAAGAGGACCTCCAAGTCATCAAAACATAAATTAGAACTTTGGTCAGAAGAACACAAGAAGATTGAGTTTCTGCTGACTAACCAACATTATTTTTAGGCCAAGCTTTAGCTTAAATAAATTGTATAAAGTTGTTTAGGATTTCATGGGCCATTTATTGGACCTAGTAGCCTAAAATAATTGGACCAAATCTTTGGGAAAAGTAGCATAGGTTTTTGGGATTGTATTTGGGCCAATAGTAAGTTAGGGTTAAAAGTAACTAGTTAGGGTAACAATTGGACTTCTTTGAGTCCAATGTAACCCTAAAATGTCTAAGGTATATTGGAGGACGAAAATTACCTTGGCATGAAGCACATGGACGTCCACATGGCAATCTAGGAGTGGAAAGGATTTGGCATGGAAGGTGTGAGCTAAACATGGAAAGCATGACTCCACATGACACCTTCTCATTGAAGAGTTTTATTTTGAATTTTCAAATTTTGGCTCCAAAATGTTCAGCCATCTCTCCTATAAATTGAGGTGCTTGGCTCTTGAATTGGAAAGATCAATATATGAGTGAATTACTGCCCATGTTTGCAAGCTTTCTCACTCCCTTGTCTAGACCTCTCTAGGATAGACACCTTGATCTTCTTCTTCACCTTTTCAAGTGGTATGGCCTAACCAATCACTTACCCTACTCTTCATGCACCTTCAAGGAAACCATAACTCCATTGGAGCCATCCTTGTTCCATCTCCTTCATCAAGCTTCCGCCAACTCCAATAAAAATCTAAGGAATTTCAATCGATTATGAAGGCAACACCATCAAATTTCATGAATTATACTTTTCTTATCACTATAGTAATGAAATTCATTTAAGTAGTATTCGCCAACCCCATCTATTTTAAGAACTTTGATGGATTGCCTACATTCCTTCTCCACCATTGTCTTGAACCTTCTAAAACCTCAAATGCTTCACTTTTTTATTTTAATGAAATAAACTAACATCTATCTTGTAGACCCATCAACAAAGGAAATGAAATTGTGATATTTAATTTTCTCTTGTTGTCACAAACTTTCATCACATTGTACTTCATATTCATGGCATAATCTTTCTCCAATAATTTCCGAAGACTTAATAAGTTGGTGTTCATTTGTGGTACATAAAGAACATATGTTATAAATGATTGTTTTCAATCTTTTCTTTGAATTAAAACTTTGCCCATCCCTTCCGCTGTAGTAGTGCTAGTGTACCGACCAGTCCTTGGACATCGTTGACTGCTAGTAATGATGGGCCATGTAAGCTACGTCCCACGAGCGGCATGGGCCAGTGCCTCGCGAGCGACGACGAGCCAAGGTGCCGAAGAATGGAACAGACGTCCATCACTAGGATGTGCTGATGTGTCCTCGACAATAGAGTGAGGGCGATGTGACATCGGTCATCGGTGACTCAAACAACAGAGCTGGGCCACGAGAGGTGAATCCCAGACAACACACCAGTTATCAGAAGGGAGAAGCCTAGATCACGAGGGGTCCATGCGTGTGGTGTGAATAACACATTCAGGCGTAGCACAAGTAAAGAACCACCGGAAGAGCTAGGGCCCATGAGGGTTACGTTCTAGGGGTAGGCTGCATGCATGGCACGTGAACAGCTAGGGTACTCCCAGGACGAATGGCCTCAGAGATCAGGTGCACGAGTATGTACCTAGGTGGCCATCCCGTTAGAGGTTGCACTCCAGTAAGGGAGTCTTACGCTTGCCCTAAGAGTGGGCGATAGCGGCGCTAAGGCATACCTTCAGAAACCCTAAATGCGGGTGACGAAAACAACGAAAACCCTAAAGTATATAAAGGGTAGTAACAAACCTAACAAGGTACACAACATTTACGCGATACACACACAGTTTACACAGAGCTTTTACGAGCTAAGAGTTTTGGTGTTTCCTAGCCCCAGTATTGACTTGAGCGTTAGAGTGCAAACGACCTCTAGGGCGCCCGTTTGTCTTTGCAGGTTCAGGTGTTTGATCGAAGGAAAGCACGAACGAAGGCAGAGAGAATTGGGCGTGTGATCGTCATTAGACGTACAAAGGCAATTGAGTCAACCGACAGGAACATTTGGCGCCCACCGTGGAGCACGATCTAAAACTTTGTCCCATTCACAAGAACAGAGCGAAGATCCATCAAGATGAGAAACACAAGGCAAGGATCCGTTACACCAAATGGAGGCGAGAGCCTCACCCTGCAACAGATCATGGAAACGATACGCGCCCTCCAAGAAACGGTGGCGACATCAAGACTAGCTCAAGAACGCATCCAGATTGATTTGGCTGCGTCGCAAGCGAGAAATGAAGAACTGCACAGAACTAATGAGGAGTTGCGCAGGAATTTGCAGAATCAGGCACGGGAACGAGAGGTGGAAGAGCAAGAACCTGCCACGCCACCCAGGGTTTTCCCAATGCCATTTTCGCAACCAATCATGGACGCCGTGATACAAGCCACGCTCGTGGGTCTTAAAGCCACCTTCACAGGTGTAGAGGACCCAGAGGCTCATCACGGCCTTCCACACACAGATGATGCTGGTTGGGGGCTTTGACGCAGTGCATTGCAAGCTGTTCATGAGCACATTGGCGGGAACGATGCTAGATTGGTTCATCAGCCTCCCTGATGGGCACGTGACATCGTTCGCGCAGTTCATAGCCAATCGGGCTCCCCCACCGGTCTCTTACGATCATTTTGACGTATGGCAGTATCAGGGAGAGTCTCTGAAGGAGTTCCTCAATCGTTTTGGGGCACAAGTGGTGAAGCTGAACACAAAGGATGAGACTATGATGGTGCATGCTTTCAGGAAGGGAATCGTGCCGAGACCCTTTAGCGAGTCGCTCATTAGGAACCGCCCCAAGACTTTCGACGAGATTAGGCGTCGAGCGTTGGCCCATATTGTCACGGAAGGAGAAGTCAACAAGAAGCGCACCTGCGTTGTCCCCACACGCCCGCGAGGGCCAGGTCGACCTCAGCCAATGAGGGTACATGAGGCAACGACGGAGAAGAGGGCCCCAGCGAAACAGCAGCCTTACGAGCCCAAGAAGCCCCAAACTAGGGGGCGCACAAGGGAGAATATGCCATAAAGGCACAACTTCCTAGTGGAATTGAAGGAGATGATCACTGTCTCCAACATAACAAAGAGATTAAAGATGCTCGCAAAGACTGACAAGAGATTGGGGCCTAACAAGAACGCTTGGTGCGAGTTTCACCAAGCGTTTGGCCACCCCATACGCATCTGTTTGGTGCTCGGAAACCAGTTAGACGATCTGGTGAAGAATGGTTTCCTAAAGGACTTCTTGATGGAGTCACAGGGAGCCTAGACCTTGACATCGCCAAGAGGGGACCAGGGGCATGAAATGCCCGTTCATGGCAAGATTCACACCATTTCGGGGGGTTCTCAGGTGGAGGGTGCATCGCTTCTCAGTGAAAGAAATATGCATGAGCGATGATGACGGTAGAGGCGAAGAGGCAGATCAGGCCTTTGACGTCGACCTTGTCTTCACCAAGGCCAACCTTCGAGATGTCGTCCCACACGACAATGACCCAGTGGTGATCTCAGTAGTGACGCAGGGAGAAAGGTACACCGTGTATTGGTGGACCGGGGAAGCTCGACCGATGTGATGTTCTGGTCAACTTTCAACAAGCTGCAGTTGTCTCCTGATCAACTGAGGCCCTACATTGGCTGTTTGTATGGTTTTGCGGGAGACCAGGTGGAGGTGCGTGGGCACCTAGAGCTGAAAACCACCTTGACAGATGGTGTCGCTTCTCGCATAGAGAACATCAGGTACCTTGTGGTTAACGCCCCCTCAGCTTATAACATACTGTTGGGTAGACCCGCACTGAATAGGTTGAGGGCAGTGGCGTCGACGAGGCACATGAAGATGAAGTTGCCCGACTTGGGAGGAACGGTGATCACCATCAAGTCAGATCAGAAGGAGGCTAAAAGATGCTATGAGAATAGCTTCAAGACAAAGAGAAAGGTGTTCACAGTCACCACCCGGGAACCAAGTGAAGAAGGGGTCGCCCGGGCAGAGATCGCCCGTGCAAAGATTGCCCGGGAGAGGCGACCCGAACCAGCAGGAGACGTCTTGGAGTGGGAGATCGGAGGCAGGATGTTCAAACTTGGCAAATCACTAGGCCAAGGGACACATGACCAGATTGCCAAGGTCATAGCGCGACACCTGGATGCCTTTGCATGGTCCGCCGCGGACATGCCTAACATAGACCCTAACTTCCTATGCTATTGCCTCACAATGGACCCCCAGGTCCGACCTGTCCGTCAGAGAAGAAGAAAATTCAACAAGGAGAGGCGACAGGTCATCAAAGAAGAGACGAAGAAGCTGCTGAGTGCCGACCACATATGGGAGATTCAGTACCACGAGTGGTTGGCAAACGTGGTCCTGGTGAAGAAGGCCAACGGGAAGTGGTGGATGTGTGTGGACTTCACGGACCTTAACAAGGCATGCCCAAAGGACTCTTATCCTCTTCCAAGCATTGACGCCTTGGTGGATAGCGCCTCGGGTTGCAGATTGCTCAGCTTCCTGGATGCTTTTTCTGGGTATAACTAGATTAAGATGCATCCTAGGGACAAATGCAAGACTACGTTCATGACAGAGTTGTCTTGCTACTGTTACACAGTGATGCCCTTTGGGCTGAAAAATGCAGGTGCGACCTACCAGAGGCTGATGGACAGAGTTCTCGCGTCCATAATAGGGCGCAATCTACAAGCCTATGTGGATGACATGGTGGTGACCTCACAGGTGAAGGATCAGCATGTCGTTGATTTAGAAGAGCTATTTACAACAATAGCTAAGTATAGACTGAAGCTGAACCCCGAGATGTATGTATTCGGGGTGGAAGCGGGTAAGTTCATGGGTTTTCTACTCACCGAGAGTGGGATAGAGGCGAACCCCGAGAAGTGCACTTCAATCCTTGTAACGAGGAGCCCGATCTCAATGAAGGAGGTGCAACAGTTAACATAGCAGATGACCGCTCTGTCTAGATTTGTATCAACTGGAGGAGACAAAGGTCACCCTTATTTCTAGTGTCTAAGGAGGAACAACAGGTTCATCTGGACCAGGGAGTGCAAGGAGGCGTTCCTCAAGCTGAAGGAGTACCTGACCAGTCCCCAGTGTTGTGCAAGCCAACCCTGGGTACTCCGCTTCGCCTGTACTTCACTGTAACGGAGCGAGCGATCAGTTAGGTCCTTGTGCAGGAACAAGACTAAGTGCAGAAGCCAATATACTTTGTGAGCAAAGTATTGCAAGGGCCTGAGGTGAGATACCAGACCCTAGAGAAGGCAACCCTGACAATAGTGTTCTCGGCAAGGAGACTTCGCCACTACTTCCAGAGTTTTACTGTAGTGGTGATGACAGATCTGCCTATTCGCAAAGTCCTACAGAAGCCGGACGTGGCGCGAAGAATGGTACGTTGAGCAGTGGAACTATTAGAGTTTGATGTCCAGTACGAGCCCAGAGGCTCTATCAAAGGCCAAGTCTACGCAAATTTTATGGTAGAGCTCTCCTTGGCAGATGCACACCAAGAGGAAGCCAACTTCCGATGGGTGCTCTCTGTAGATGGGTCCTCTAACCAGCAAGGTAGCGGAGCCGGCGTCATCTTGGAGGGACCAAACGGGCTATTGATCGAGCAGGCCCTACGGTTCGCCTTCGAGGCCAACAACAACCAAGCGGAGTATGAAGCCCTGATTGCTGGCATGCTATTAGCCAAGGAGATGGGTGAACAGAAATTGCTGGCGAAGAGTGACTCTCTACTAGTCACGGGTCAGGTAAAAGTAGAATACCAGGCCAAAGACCCTCAGATGGCCACATACCTCAGTTACGTGCAAGTTCTGAAGGGGTGGTTTGCGGTGTTTGAGCTTGTGCATGTCCCTAGGGAGCAGAATGTCCGAGCTGACTTGCTAGCTAAGCTCGCCAGTTCAGGCAAGGGGGGTAGACAGAGGACCGCCATACAGGAAACCCTGAAGACACCTTGAACCTTCACAATAGATAATCTGGTGGGGGTCCATCAGGTCAGCACGTCGAAAGGGGAGACGAGGAGTCATCGGTCACTAACTCAGGAGACACTGAAAACTCCCAAGATAAGCACATATCCAGTTTTTGGGGAGTAAGGATTGCAGGTTTGCCTGGTCGAAGGAGGAGAAACTTGGATGACGCCCTACAAGCGCTACCTGGATGATGGGATACTCCCATTGGAACCCATAGAGGCCAAAAAAATAAAGAAATATTCTTCCAAGTACACTCTCATCGACGGAGAGTTGTTCAGACACGGGTTCACCCACCCAATCTTGGTATGTGTGAGTGGCGACCAATGCGCAGGAATAATGGCAGAACTCCACAAAGGGATATGCGGGAGTCATATCAGTGGTCGATCTCTAGCATTGAAGGCCATTCGTGCGAGATACTATTGGCCAACCATAAGGGAAGACTGTACGAGGTACGAACAACAGTGCAAGCAATGTCAGCAACACGCTGACTGGCACAAGGTGCCACCGGAAGAGCTCAAGTCGATTTACAGCCCTTGGCCATTCCATACTTGGGGAATCGATATACTGGGACCCTTCCCTTTGGTGATACAATAGATGAAGTACCTTGTGGTCGCCATAGAGTACTTCATGAAGTGGATAGAGGCTGAGCCAGTGGCGCAGATCACGACCCACAAGATTCAGCACTTCGTGTGGAAGAATATAGTCTGCCGCTTTGGGGTACCGAAGTGTTTGGTGTCTGATAATGGCACCCAGTTTGCAAGCCAACAACTGGGAAAACTATGCACAAAAGTTGGAATAAAGGAGGTGTTCGCATCAGTCGAGCACCCCCAGACGAATGGGCAGGTCGAGTCTGCCAACTGAGTCCTGCTCAGGGGTCTGAAGAGAAGACTTGAGAAGGCCAAAGGGACTTGGGAAGAAGAGGTCCCTAGAATCGTGTGGGTTTAACACACCACTCCCCAGTCCACCACCAGAGAAACACCCTTCAACTTGGTGTATGGGTCGGACGTGATGATTCCCATAGAGATCCAAGAGAACTCACCACGCTTCCAGAACTTCGTGGCTGAAGAGTCCAACGAAGAGAGAAAGGTGAACCTGGACCTACTGGATGAAGTCATGGAGGAAGCAAGAATTAAAGCTGAAGCCTTGAAGAGAAGGGTGGAGTACAAGTATAGCTCCAAGATGAAGTGATGTGATTCCAATAGCCACATAGAACAAGATTCTTGACACTTTGAGGAATCACCTCGAGCTGGAAAATATAGAGGCACTTTCTTAGAAGTTGGATCATGGTTCTAAAATCAAGAACTCACCAATAACAAGTACCAAATCCCAAACTCATTTGGATGAACCAAATATTGTCAAATTGAATCAACAAAGGAAAATAAAAAGAAGAGACCGAACAGAAATTGAATCAAAAACAAAAGTACCGAACAGAATTAAGAAACAAACAGAATAAAGGTGCTGGAAAATTAGAGGAACCGAAACAATAACAACTCAAAACTCAAGGCAACATGAACAAATTGAAGAAGAAGAAAGGAAGGAGAAGAGAATGCTCATGAAGATGGAAGATAGGTTGGATGATCACGCCACTAGAAGTATGGATGCTCCTAGATGAGTGTGCAAGCCGCCACTTGAGGAAACCATGGTCCTTCAAGATAAGACTAGAGTAGAAGCTCAAAAGCTCTCCAAATGCTCACTCCAATTTTGAGTATAGTTTCTTTAGATGAATTCAAATCTGAATTTTACAAGGAAGGCACCTCTATTTATAGCCTAAGGTGCTGAAAAAGAAAGCTAAAACAATTCAAAATTCCCTCCCAAAACCATCTAGAACCGGCGCTAATTTGCAAAGCAAGGAAGGTGTGATCCTTTCCTTCACTTTGGCACCCCCTATTCTACTCCTACACCTATCTACTAATACACCCCCCTAAAGCTCCTAACTAAAACCTAAAAGATGCTATAACAAAAGAGGTTTCTAAGGTTTCCCTCTAAGCACCTTCAACTAAAGACACTACAAAAAGAGAAAATAAATGTCCTCTAGCTCCCAAGGCTTTGAACATGCTTCTTGTAATCCTTTGAGGTGGACTTTGACCTCCATGGGCGTCCTCCATTTGTGCCTCCACCTCTTCTTGAGCTTGATGAGTGGTCTCCATGTTCTCTTGGGCTTGATCTCCATCATACTCCCCGAGTTGGAGAGAATTCGACCACGAATTCTGGAGACCTACAGAAAAAGGAGTTAGATCGCTGACATTAAAAGTATGACTACCTAAGAATGTATCAGGCATATCTAACTCATAAGCATTGTCATTAATCCTCTTGAGGATTTGGAAAGGTCCATCCCCTCGAGGCATTAGTTTGGACTTCCTTTGAGTAGGAAAACGATCCTTCCTCAAGTGAAGCCAAACCCAATCGCCCTCATCAAACAACAATGCTTTTCTCCTTTTATTGGCAAGTTCAGCATACTTGCCAACCTTCTTCTCAATTCTCTTCTTGATGTCTTTATGCAAAGTTTTCACAAAAGAAGCCTTTTCATCCCCATCTTTGCACAAGAAATCTTCAAGAAGGGGAATAGGAAGAAGATCAAGAGGTGTTAGGGGATTAAACCCATAGACCACATAAGGAAATTATTTATTTTGCCTTGCTTGTGTTTGATCACATAAGGAAATTGCTCAATGAATTCCACCCACTTAGCATGCCTCTTGTTAAGTTTGTTTTGGCTTTTCAAATATTTAAGAGATTCATGATCACTATGTATCACAAACTCTTTGGGAAAAAGATAGTGTTGCCAAGTAAACAAAGCCCTAACAAGTGCATATAATTCCTTATCATAGGTGGAATAGTTGAGATGACTTCCCTTCAATTTCTCACTAAAATAGGCTATGGGGTGGCCCTCTTGAAGGAGAACAGCCCCAATGCCTATGCTTGAAGCATCACACTCAATCTCAAATGTCTTAGTGAAATTAGGAAGGGCCAAGATGGGAGCATTAGTCAATTTTTCTTTCAAAGTATCAAAAGCATTTTGTTGTGCTTCTCCCCAATGAAAGACCACATCCTTTTTCACGATGTCATTGAGTGGTGCGGCAATGGTACCAAAGTTTGGGACAAATCTTCTATAGAAAGAAGCAAGCCCATGAAAACTTCGGACCTCATTCAAAGATTTCGGTGTAGGCCAATTTTGAATGGCCACCACCTTTGTTTTGTCCACATGGACCCCTTTACAACTCACAACAAACCCTAGGAATTCTATATGATCAAGAGCAAACATACATTTAGCAAGGTTAGCATACAAATGTTCCTTCCTAAGGGTTTCCAAAACTTGCCTAACATGCAACCTATGGTCATTCAAAGATAAGCTATAAATGAGAATGTCATCAAAGTAAACCACAACAAACTTACCAATGAAAGGTCTAAGAACATGATGCATGAGGCGCATGAAGGTACTTGGTGCATTAGTTAAACCAAAAGGCATAACTAACCACTCATATAAACCAAAGTTGGTCTTAAAAGCCGTCTTCCATTCATCACCCGGTTTGATACGGATTTGATTGTAGCCGCTTTTAAGATCAATCTTTGAAAAGATTTTAGAACCATGTAATTCATCCAACAAATCATCTAGTCTAGGTATGGGATGCCTATACTTAATGGTTATGTTATTTATGGCCCTACAATCCGAACACATTCGCCATGTGCCATCCTTTTTTGGCACTAAGATGATAGGCATAGCACAAGGACTCATGCTATCTTGCACCCACCCTTTCTCAATCAAAGCCTCAACTTGTTGGCGAATTTCCTTGGTTTCACTTGGATTGGTCCTATATGCGGGACGATTTGGTAAAGAAGAGCCCGGTATCAAATCAATTTGGTGCTCAATCCCTCTCAAAGGTGGAAGTCCATTTGGAGGATCTTGAAACACATCTTTGAACTCTTCTACCAAATTTTCCAAGCAATGAGGACTATCAACAAGTGTTTCTATGCTAAGAGTTCTAGGGATGGCTAAAAAAAGAGGATGATGAGCCACTATTTCCCTTTCAATGTCACGCCTAGACACAAGGAGTGTAGGCTTAGAACTCTTATCTTTTTTATCTTTTTTATTTTTTTTCATCTTTTTCACTCTCCCTCTTTTTCTTCATGATAACTTGGTCCTCATGGACTTCTCTTGGAGAGAGAGATTTTAAAGTAACCTTGTGACCATGGAATTCAAAAGATAATTTGTTGGTAAAGCCATCATGTAAAACTTTTCTATCAAATTGCCAAGGCCTTCCCAAAAGAACATGAGTGGCTTCCATGGGCACAACATCACATAATACCTCATCTTTGTATTTTCCAATGGAGAAATGGATGAGGACTTGTTTATTAACAATTATTTCTCCTACTTCACTAAGCCATTGTAACTTGTAGGGCTTTGTATGAGAGATAGTAGGCAATCCAAGCTTATCTACTACTCTTGTACTAGCCACATTTGCACAACTACCCCCATCCACTATCAAGGAACAAATGTTGTTTTGAATAAGACATCTTGTATGGAAAATATTTTCCCTTTGACTTTCATCAAAAGATTGTGAAACTTGTCCAAGAAGTCTTCTCACAACTAACAAGTCCCCTTCAAGTGGACATTCGCTCTCTTCCTCACTAGATGCATGAGAATGCAATGAATGCTTTGGAGAATCCGAATCATGCTCACTAACTACAATGCCCTCATGCATGTACATACTTCGTTTGGAAGGACAATTTGCAGCAATATGACCATAACCCATACATTTAAAGCATTTAGTGTTAGATGTTCTAGTGGGAGACTTAGGTCTAGAAGTTGATGGCTTAGATTCCTTGGGTTTGAAAGAAGAATCTTTGGAAGGATGTTTAGAAAAAGAAGTTTTGTTTCTCCAAGACTTGGAGTAGTATCCATCATTGGAAGCATTTTTAAAAGAGTTTTTCTTAGCAAGTTGGGCTTCCACCTTCATTGCAAGATGAACTAAAGAGCCCAATGATGAATACTCTTGTAACTCAACAATGTCTTGGATATCCTTCCTAAGACCACTCACAAACCTAGCAACCATGGCTTCTTCACTTTCTTCTAATTCAATTTTAAGCACAAGCGTCTCAAGCTCCTTATAATATTCATCCACATTTAGCGTGCCTTGTTGAAACCGTTGGAGTCTCAACATGAGGTATTTCCTAAAATGTGGGGGCACAAACCTAGCGCGCATATGATCCTTTAAAGAGTTCCAAGAGTCCACGGGAGGACCCTTGTGATAGATAATGTCCTTTACAATCCCATGCCACCATTTCATGGCATAATCACTAAACTCTAGGGTGGCTAGCTTGAGCTTATGCTCATCTTGGATCTCATGGATCTCAAAAATTTGTTCACACTTAGCCTCCCAATCTAAATACACATTTGGATCACTAGAACCATTAAAACAAGGTAGTTTGACCGAAGGAAGCTTGGACTTTGCATCATGGTAGAAGCCATTGCCGTAGTGAATTCTTTCCCCTTGGTGATGATGTCTTTGTCCATGGACTTGGGGTGGAGGTCTCCTTCTCCTATGCTCATCTTCACGGCCAACATCATTTGAAGAAGCTCTTGAAGATGGTCTATGAGAATGATGTCCATCATGGATAGAAGGAGATGGTCTAGTTTGTTGGACCTCCATCTTTTGCAATTTCTCCTCCAACCGTCTAATTGTTCTTTGAGCTTCATGTAATTCACCAATAATTGAAGCTTTGGAAGGAGAATTCTGCTTGTAGGATGCATCACTTGAAAATCCAGCCATTTGTAATTAAAAACAGCAAACACACAAAAACAGCAAACAAGTTAAAAATTAGCAAAAAAAAAACAGTGAGCTATAATGAAACTGCCGAAGTGAACTTAAGGCTGAAAAAGATATCACTCTCAGAGAAATAATGTTCTTGCTCCAATCTGATCTTGAGGCCTTGGAATCCTCAAATGAAATATGTCAAAGCAAGCACACCAATCTTAAGAGCAAACCACCACAAAACCAAAGAAACAATAAAGACAAACAAGAAAAGGTATAAGCAAGGAAAGGTAATTGCAAAAGGAATACTATATGTAAGACAAACTCAAAGAATAAGAATGAAAGACAATCAAGAAAATAAAGAACTCAATGAGAAAAGTAGGCACAGAAAAGAATACCTAAGGAAAAGCACTAGAGTAGATGAAGAAAACAAAAAAATTTAGCTACTGGAAAATTTTTTTTTATGCAAACTGTGTTTGATATTCACTGATTTAACTGGAACGTTGTAGAGCGAACTTGATTATGAAATTTATACCACAGAAACTTCAAGATGTTAACTCAATAATGGCACTGGAATCAATTAAAAACAGTAAGCCAATTGAGAGAAATAAAGTTTTTAAAATCACTGCCAGATTACCGTATTTTTTTCGGCAGGAATGTACACTTTTTTTATTTTATTTATCATTTTTTGTGTACTTCATATTTTTGAATGATTCTTTTTTCTATTTTTTTCTAACACTTTGAATATCTCAAATCCAGAATTTCAAAATTTTACAGTACGTAAATCAGTTGCAATAAGGAAAAACAGTAAGCACTTTTTCAGAAACAGAGGAATCCTAATAGGAATAAAAAACAGGATGATGAACTAGCAAAGACATAATAGAAAATGATGTATTGGAACTTGTATAGGTCTAGAATACAAGTATGAACTCAATTCTAAAAAGAAAATGCACAAAGGATCAACATCAATTCAGAAAATTATATGACACCAAAGCAAGAAACAATCAAAACAATAAAAGTACTACTAGAAGTAATGACATATATGGAATAACATGACTAAGACAAAACTTGACATGATTCAAAAATTAAAAGACACAACACAAATTGTAACAAGTGAAAGGAAGCTTAAGGTAAACTCTAGGAAGGATAATGCCATTCCAAAAGAGCAACCATACTCATAAGAATTATGAGTGCCATAAACCTTTCCACAAACACTTGGAGCAAAAGAAAAACAGCAAGAATACTCAATTAAAATTCTAAAACAGAAACTTAAATTGCAAGAAATTAAAAAGAGCTCTTGAAATAAAGTGCACACAACTCAACAATTAAACAAGAATGAACCTAAGACTCATGATACCACATGATGTGATTCCAATAGCCACATAGAACAAGATTCTTGACACTTTGAGGAATCACCTTGAGCTGGAAAATATAGAGGCACTTTCTTAGAAGTTGGATCATGGTTCTAAAATCAAGAACTCACCAATAACAAGTACCAAATCCCAAACTCATTTGGATGAACCAAATATTGTCAAATTGAATCAACAAAGGAAAATAAAAAGAAGAGACCGAACAGAAATTGAATCAAAAACAAAAGTACCGAACAGAATTAAGAAACAAACAGAATAAAGGTGCTGGAAAATTAGAGGAACCGAAACAATAACAACTCAAAACTCAAGGCAACATGAACAAATTGAAGAAGAAGAAAGGAAGGAGAAGAGAATGCTCATGAAGATGGAAGATAGGTTGGATGATCACGCCACTAGAAGTATGGATGCTCCTAGATGAGTGTGCAAGCCGCCACTTGAGAAAACCATGGTCCTTCAAGATAAGACTAGAGTAGAAGCTCAAAAGCTCTCCAAATGCTCACTCCAATTTTGAGTATAGTTTCTTTAGATGAATTCAAATCTGAATTTTACAAGGAAGGCACCTCTATTTATAGCCTAAGGTGCTGAAAAAGAAAGCTAAAACAATTCAAAATTCCCTCCCAAAACCATCTAGAACCGGCGCTAATTTGCAAAGCAAGGAAGGTGTGATCCTTTCCTTCACTTTGGCACCCCCTATTCTACTCCTACACCTATCTACTAATACATCCCCCTAAAGCTCCTAACTAAAACCTAAAAGATGCTATAACAAAAGAGGTTTCTAAGGTTTCCCTCTAAGCACCTTCAACTAAAGACACTACAAAAAGAGAAAATAAATGTCCTCTAGCTCCCAAGGCTTTGAACATGCTTCTTGTAATCCTTTGAGGTGGACTTTGACCTCCATGGGCGTCCTCCATTTGTGCCTCCACCTCTTCTTGAGCTTGATGAGTGGTCTCCATGTTCTCTTGGGCTTGATCTCCATCATGAAGCCTCGCCAGTTCCAGGTCACCGACCTGGTGATGCGAAAGGCCCACCCATACCAGTTAGAGAACAAGATGTCCCCCGAGTGGACTGGTCCTTTAAGAGTTACAGAGGCCCTTGGGAATGGGGCGTACAGACTTGAGACGCTGGAGGGAGGCGCGATTCCTCGTACATGGAATGTGACCAACCTCAAGTTTTACTTCAGTTGAACTTTAGCATTGTACATAGTTCTTAGGGGACACTCTTTTTCCCTTCCAAGGGTTTTTAACGAGGTCACCCAATAAATTTCGATTGAAGTATATTCTCGAATATTTTGTACAATGCAGTTACGAACCGTTCATTTGGGTTAGAAGTCTCGAGAGCGGGAAAGGTAGGTTCGCAGAGAACACCTCCCCCTCGAGTGAGAACGCTGAGGCTGAACAAGTATGGTTCGCCAGTGAAATTCTCCTTCGCCTTTGAACGAAGACGAGGTCAGTACGAACCGTTCACTTGGGTTAGAAGTCTCGAGAGCGGGAAAGGTAGGTTCGTAGAGAACACCTCCCCCTCGAGTGAGAACGTCGAGGCTGGACATGTATGGTTCGCCAGTGAAATCCTCCTTTGCCTTTGAGCGAAGACGAGGTCAGTTATGAATTGTTCACTTAGGTTAGAAGTCGCTAGAGCGAAAAAGGTAGGTTTGCAGAGAACACCTCCCCTTCGAGTGAGAACCCTAAGAACGAACAAGTATGGTTCATCAGTGAAACCCTCTTTCGCCTTTAAGCGAAAATGAGGTCAGATAAGAGTTGTTCCCTTGGGTTAGAGGTCTCGAAAGCATGAAAGATAGGTTTGCAGAGAACACCTCCCCCTCGAGTGAGAACGCCAAGGCTGAACAACGCAGTTCACAGTTAAATCCTCCCTTGACTTTATACAGCAAGGGCGAGGTCATTTCAGAACCTTCCCCATGGGTTAGAGGTCTCAAGGGTGGGCAGGATGGTTCGTAGAGAATGCCTCCCTCCCCCTTTGAGTGAGAACACCAGAGGAAAGAAGTAAGGTTCGCCAGTTAAATCCTCCCCTAACTTTATATAGCAAGGACGAGGTCAGTTACGAGTTTCTCCTTGGGCTAGAAGTCTCGAGATTGGGCAGGACGATTCGCAGAGAACGCCTCCCTCTCTCGAGTGAGAGCGCCGTAATGGAGACAATATGATCCAGAGGGTGAACTCTCCCCAAACCCATTATGGACAGATCGGGGATAGACACAGACTTCTCCTTGGACTAGAAGACTCGAAGCGGGATAGCATGGAGTGTGCCTCCCTCTTGAGTGAGAACGCCAAGGCGAGGACAACACGGTTCACCAGCATCATCAGCGAAACATCTCTTTACTCAGTGAAGTAGGGGCAAAGTAAGTCAGTGGGTCTCTCAAAGCAGTTTTGGAGAGTGACTAGAAAGAGTCCACTCTCCTTTGCGTTACGGAGGTGAGGTAAGTTAAAGGTTCGTGTGCACACTACCGCTACCTTAAGCCATAATGAAGAGAGTAAGGCAGGGCGGGGGTGGATAGACGTGCTACCTAGAGTATGAATGATCATCAGAAGCGTTGTTGGCAGAAGTTAGTGCGAGCGACGACAGTTAACGATCAAGACGAAGAAAGCACGCTAAAGCAAAATAAAGGCGTAGAAACTAACAAGCCAAGATCGAGAAAGCAGTTAAAGTTGCATTCATAAATATAAAGTAGATTGTTCATCAGTAGGCCAAATACAAATTAAGAAGGAGGGGCCCTAGGCACAACCTGCCCATCTACTACCCGGTTTGACGTTGCGAAGGGTTAGGTGTCCATCTCAGGATGCACGCAGGCAACCTGAGCAAGGGCATCCTTGAACCCTGCTGCATAGGCGTCAACGGCATCTTCGATGAGCTCCGCCTCGGTCTTCTTGAAGGTTTAAGCTTGTTGGGCAAGTTCACCCTCCACCCGACCAAGTTGCACCTCTTGGTTGGTGGCCCTCTCTTCAAGCTTAGCCATCTTTGCCTTGGTTTCCTTCGCCTCTTCCTCTAGCTCGATCACCCTGATGCGAAGGGGCAGAATCTTTGCCTCCAGCTAGATAGCCTTTTGACCCTTATCAAAGAGCTGCCTCGTGGTATGTTTTTCTGATTGGTGCAGGCTGCTCAGCTCTTGGGTCAGGGCGGTTTCACGAATGGCAAAGACCTGAGCCTGCTGGGCCAACTCCTCCTTCATCCTCTGCTCCGCCAGGGCCAACTCTTCTTTCATCTTAGCCTTCAATAAGGCAAGTTCCTCCTTCCCTCTCGCTTCTGCTTGGGTCGCGAGGACGCTTGAGTTGATGAGGAACTCGCCGAGGCCGTGACCCATACGCTTCCTCAGTGCGTCTTCGTCCAAAGCCTCTGCCGCCCTTTTCTCTTAGAAGCTCTTGAGGGTGTATTGGAAGACAGCGGGCAGCTAGGGAGTAGGTGGCACTTGGTCGTCTCTGGGTGCGCTCTCCCCACCACCTTCAAGCACGATGAGGGTGCAAGGAGAGGAGGCACTGGGAGGATTATCCCTATACAATGGAGGGCGACCATCAGTGGTAGATTGTGAGGTCGCCACAACGGCCACCCTTCGCCTTTTAAAGACGATGCCCTCCCAGTGTCCTCGTCATCGTCCGAATCAATTGCCACCGCGCCTTTTTTCTTCTCAAGGGGGGTTAGCGTGGGCGAGGCTTGGGCGGTGGCGAGGGGAACAACAACAATAGGAGCAACGACGGCTGACCCACTAGCGCCACCAAGTGCACCTTGACGACGGGCAAGCACATCAGCCAGCCTAGCCCTCTTTTCCTTGTTGAGCACCATACCTGCACAAGATAAGCATAAGAAGACAATCCTATGCAAGGTGCAACCAAACCAGAAACACAATAATAACAGTACAAAACGTGTAATGTGTACATTAAGCAAGCGAGTGTAAAGCAAGGTGGAGAGAAAGTGGAAAAAAACCAATATAGCCCTTGAGGTCTGAGGGACTATACTCGTTCTTGATCAGCTGGGCAGTGTTGAACACTGCTCCCAAGCTCGTAAGGACTTGGCATAGTTCACGATCGGGGGGAGCTAACTCCTCGAGGCCCCTGGGTTTCCTAAATTCAACTTCTCCACCCAGTAAAGGGGGAATCCGTCCAGAAGAGTAGGGTCGTGATCGGTGCAGCATACCTTGAAGAACTTCCATTTGAAGCCCTTGTAAGACTGTTGTAACAGGGTAAGCAGGACTCTCCCCGCCACCCCGTTGAAGCTTACCCAAAGCTTCTTCTCGGGACTCTTCGCCTCGAAGAAATGGAGGAAAACGTCCACAGAAGGAGGATGCCCAAAGTGGTTACACAAAATGGAGAAGACCCTTACGAAGGCAGAGCTTTTGGGGTGCAGCTGGGCAGGGGCCACGTTGATCTTCGTCAGAAGCGCCCGCTCGAAGGGCGAAAACGGCAAGCGGAGTTTGATACGCTTGAAGACGGTGGCGTAGAGGAAGAAAAAGGGTTCCCCGTAGTTGGTGCGATCATCGACACACATGGGCTCACCCTTCGCGCAGGGCCTAACGGATACGTATGCATCACATTCTCTCCCGAACACGCGACTCATACAAGCGGCCTCGTCCTCCCTATGCTTTATCAAATCTCCACTGGAAGTAAGTGAAGAGGCCCAAGGGTACAGGGCTTTATACTCAATGCTGGGAGGAGCGTTGGGAGGAGGGTTGGAAGTGGTTTTTGTTCGAGCCATTTCAATGAGAAAGCTAAATAAGAGAAAAAAGAAGGAAGAAACAAGGGTTTAGTAGAAGGCGATGGCGCGACTCGAAGAAACCCAGAAAAACAGAGACTCAGAAGGAAAAAACAGAGAAAACCTAAAATGCAGAAATTTAAACAGTCCCAGGCAGTTATCGAGCAGCGAAATCGAAAGATAAGGGCGATAATGCATAAAGATCATACCTTTCGATCGAGGGGGGTTGGAAGTTATGTGCTTTGAAGAAGGAAAGGTGAGAGCTTTCAAAGAAAAGATGAAACGATTGAAAGAAGTTTAAGAGAAACTGATGGAACAGTGACGAAGCACGCGTTTTTGAATGCTTAACGTAAACGAGGGAGCGCAAGCGGCATTAAGTCCTGACCATTGATCTAGACACGTGTGTGCAGATTAAAATGGGCACAAAGAAGTTTCACTTCAGTGCACTGTTCATGTCTCGTCACACAGAGCCACGTAGGTCGCCACGGGCGATGACTTAGTCTTTTTGCTGAACAAGTTAATAGCTCAAGACTGGGGGGCTTGTGTACCGACCAGTCCTCGGACGTCGTTGACGCGGCATGGGCCAATGTCTCGTGAGCGACGACGAGCCAAGGTGCCGAAGAGTGGAACAGACGTCGATCACCAGGATGTGCTTATGTGTCCTTGGCAACAGAGTGAAGGCGATGTGCAATTGGTCATCGGTGACTTAAACAGCAGAGCTGGGCCACGAGAGGTGGATCCCAGAAAACACATTAGTTATCAGTAGGGAGAAGCCTAGATCATGAGGGGTCCATGTGTGTGGCGTGAATAGCGCATTCAGGCGTAACACAAGTAAAGAGCCACTGGAAGAGCTAAGGCCCATGAGGGTTACGTTCCAGGGGTAGGCTGCATGCATGCCACGTAAACAACTAGGGTACTCCCAGGATGGATTGCCCCAAAGATTAGGTGCACGAGTAGGTACCCAGGTGGCCATCCCGTCAGAGGTTTCACTCTAGTAAGGGAGCCTTACGCGTTAGATTGCCCTAAGAGTGGGCGATAGCGACGCTAAGGCATACCCTCAGAAACCCTAAATGCGGGTGGTGGAAACAGCGGAAACCCTAAAGTATATAAAGGGTAGTAACAAACCTAACAAGGTACGCAACATTTACGCGATACACACACAATTTACACAGAGCTTTTACGAGCTAAGATTTTTGGTGTTTCCTAGCCTCAGTATTGACTTGAGCGTCAGAGTGAAAACGGTCTCTAGGGCACCCGTTTATCTTTGCAGGTTCAGGTGTTTGATCGAAGGAAAGCACAAACGAAGGCAAAGAGAATTGGGCGTGTGATCGTCGTTAGACATACAAAGACAATCGAGTCAATCGGTAGGAACAACTAGTATCAACAAAATTCATCTTTCTTTTGACTTCTTCACCAAACTAACAGGCCATTATCTATTTCATGTCATATGATTTGAACATCTAGTGTATGAATATCAATAATAAAATTGTGTACATTTTGATGTTGTCACCATTAAAAAAACATGATTTGACTCAAAATCTTCACTATAACCTTGTGTCATTTGAGTTTCATCCTCTTTTACTTGATTTCATTTATAGTTGTAGCATTCATCTACAAAATTTTCTTATCAATTTTTTTTTCGTCTTCCTTCATTTTGATCACCTCTGTTATTGACAAAATTTCCATGACCTCCATTCTTTTTATGATTGTCATCACTAAAATTATGATTTGAGAGCCTACCAGAACCTTCACTAGAATCGTTCATTTTGTTCTTCTACTTTCCCTTGTTTTTGCCACCCCGGTAATTTCTTCAAAATATTTGTACTTGCAAAGCCTGGACTACAACCCTCTCAACATTAATCTCAATAATCCTTTGATAAATATGATTTTGCATCTCCTCCATCTCGATGTTTTCAAGTTCCTTTGAGTCCTTAATTATCGCTACAATATACTCAAATCGGGGAGTCAAAGTTCTTAAAATCTTTTCAATTATTTGTTGATATGAAAACATCTCACCAGAAGCTTTCATTGAGTCAAGTAACAGTTGAATTCTATTGAAGTAATCCTTTACTAATTCTTGACCAACCATGGATAACAACTCATATTATTCCAACCTTTATTGCTTTTATCAAAGATATTTTCTCAAAATTGAACAATTGATAGATCAAGAGGAGACCTTCGAAATAATTCTTCTAGATTCCCTTTTAATTTCCATATGCACCTCTGTTGCACCTTCTTCCAGTTCTTCAACATCGTTATTTACAATTTCCAACACTTCTTGAAAACCACAAATGACACCCATTTTGACACTCCCTTTGATCAAAGTTCTCGCTACCAAGAATTGGCCAGTTGGTAGAAAAATTCCATCAGAACCTACCATGACTCACACTCTAAACCATGTTGAATTCCACACCAAAAGGAATTTTCAAAATAAATAAAAAACACATAGAGGAAGGGTTTACAAGCTAGTGGACGTCACACATAGGTCCTCTATCAAAAGAACCCTGGATACTACTTGTTAGAATCCACTAAACCCAATCACAATAGTAGAGAAGAAAATGAAAAGAGAACAAAAGTTATGGATATTGAATATGAAATTTTACATTTCACACATCTATCACAATACATCATTACTATTTGTAGAACTATTATAAAGAGTTAGTTGACAACTCACTCACTAATATGCAACACAAATTGAATTATTTGCAACACTAGTAATTACTTATATATTATTTTAAATTTTATATACATTTAAATTTAATTAAAAAAAATTAAACAATAGATAATATGTGTGTCAATATACAATTTTTAAATGAGTCAAACTAATTATCTTATTTTTTTAATGATGTAACCTGCAACGAAATGAAATGGATATATGATGAACCATAATTGACATAGTTTTTTATAAAACAATAATAAAGTGACTAGTGCAAAATATAAATATTACAACAAGCTATTAAATCGGTTAAATGAAAATTAATGTAAAGTATCATGCAGTGGTATTTTTGTAATTTCTTGCATAGATGTTACATCAATTGTACTCACAACTGATATAATATGTTTAAGATCACATTGCTACACATTAAATAGTAACCTTTTGTATTTTATGCCATAGATATTACATCGGTTGTACGGACCATCGATATAATATGTTCAAAATCACATTGTTACACGTTAAACAATGACATTTTTGTAACTTTTGCCATAAATATTACATCGGTTGTAAACTCACAATTGATGTAATAAGCACATATAACATTAGTTGCATGGGGAACCAATATTATATGTGTTGTTTTAAAATTTTAGGTTTCGCGTTTTGACGTTTATTTTCCTCTCACGCGCTCGTTTGCTTTCTCTTCTTCCCCGTTGCATTGTGTACTCACGGTTCTTTACATTTCCATTTTTTGGTTCGTTATTGTTGGTTAGGATTTTGTCTTCTTGTTCTGGTGTTTTCTCTCATCACGACGCGCTACAGTCTCCATTGTTGTGTTGTATTTTTTGTTTGTTGGGTTTGGCTTTTTGGATTGAAGGGTTTGGTTTTCGTTTTTGTTGTGTTACTGCTACTTACACTCTCAATTGCCTCCTTTTTCAGGTTGTGTGTTTGCCTTTTTGGACCACAAAGATATTTGGTGTTGGGTTGTGTTGTTGGGTTTTGTTTCATCGTTGCTTGCAAAGGTGTTTTGGTGTTTAGAACGAGTTAGGTTGATTTCTCATTTTTTGTTGTCTCCAATGATTTGCATTTGGATTGCTTCGATCTCAAGTGAGTGTTTTACATTATTTTACTCTTATTATTTATGTTATATTAATAGCTACTATTATTGATGATAATGAATATGTCTAAATATTTTTAATTTAATTTTAAATATGCTAATTTTTAAGATTATTTTTGTTATGTTTCAATTTTTAAAATACTATTTAGATTAAGATAAATAGATTAGGTATTTGGGAAGTTTAGATTGAGAAAATTTGTATTTAATTTTTGATAATATTTTTGCTTTATTGAACATATATATTTGAGATTAATATTGTAATTAAAATTATTTTTTTATATTATATTTTTATTGATAATTTTTCTTGTGATTTATTATTGTTATTCATATCTAGTATGTGTTTTAAAATTATAGGTTGAGAAAATAATAATTTTTTTAAAAACTTTTTTAAAAAATGGTACTTATTACATTAGTCAAAATTTTAACCGATATAAAATGTTTGGAACCGATGTAATATGTCTTGCAAAAGTAAATAAATCAAACAAACAAGGGCTATTCATTGATTCTTGTCTGAAACCATTGTAATATGTCCCTTATTACATTGGTTCTCCTATCATAACTGATATAATTGGTACTTCCCTAGTTGAAATTGAGTGTTTTTGTACTCTTTAATCCACTTTTTTAAATAGACTAATATTTAAATTTGATGTAATTTTTTGATACATTACATTAGTTATATAATTGATGTAAAATGTAATAGACTGTCTAATCATTGACATCTATATCAATGATGGAACCGATGTAATAAGTCTCATAAAATTGATGTAAAATATATTATTTGCGCTAATGAGATAAACTAATATTTTGTTAATTTTAGCTAGTTGATTTGGGTTAATAGGTTTGTTTAGCCAGGTTAAAAATAATTTAATTATATGATAGAATAATTTTTTTTATTTTATTTTTTTTTGGAAGTGTTTATGGAATTTAACATGCAAAACAAAGAAAGGGTATTGAATTTAGTGCAAAATACCATGATAATGTAAAAAAATAAATTAAATAGGGTAGGGAAAGTAAGTGTAATATGTTAATGGAAGGAGATGTAATTTTAGCAGAAGTTGGTGATAGAAGGCTATTACAAACTTTTTTGATATGTTTAATGTACTTAAGGCTTACCCAAGGTCAACATATAACTTTTAAATTTTGTATCCATTTGAGTACTGTAATCATTATTTTAAAACTGAATGCATATATTTAATTTTAATCTAATGACATTTTTAAATTTATTTCATTGGAGTCCAACAATAGAAAGCACTTTAAATAAAAAAAAACAAAACTTTTGTATGATGAAAAATAAATAATATATTAATTAAAATTATTAATATTTTATCAACTTGTTAAATATTGTAATAATTTTAATAAATTTATTATGTTAATAGTGTAATATATGTAGTAAATAAGGTTTTAAAAACAAACAATTTCCTCAAACGTGGGTGATTATTGTCTGTAAGGACTTATCCACGGTGTATCGCGCAAGTCTTCCAGGATACAACAATAACTTTTTCAGAAAATTTTGAGGTTCAAAACTAGTAAGTAAACTCCTCTTAGAGTAAGAACCCAAAAACCCAAAAAATTATAAAGTAAAAGAAAAAGAATAAAGGAGTGAAGAGGAAGAGGAGAAGCCGTGAGTGAGTTGTGATTTTCGGAGCAGAGGAAGACAATATTTATAGATGAAGGAAGAGCAACAATCCATTGCGAAGATATGGAACTACTCCATATTCAACGACCAAGGAAACAGAACCGAAAGGGACCACTAGAAGTGTGGGGGAAGACCGTGGGAAAGAAGGGATGTAGAGAAAAAGAAGGACATGAACCTTCCCGGTTGTGCGACCACGATTCTAGGAGAAGAAGATCAACGTCGCGCGTCAACCTTGGAGCAAATCCAATCTTCGCTGCATGTTCCGAGATCTCTTTTAACGACACCGAAAAAATCACTCACTTCCAGGGTGGTTTTTTGCGCATAACTTGTTTTTCCTTTTGCAATATTTGTTTATACGATTTTACAACAATCTCACACATATTGCAAAAGGAGACAAAGAAAGAAAGAAGAAAATCCTGGATTCATATAAGATATAATGCATTAGAGCTGGTATAGCAAGCTATATGAACCAGTCTTAGATAGATGAACTTAACACACAATGTAGTTGGTATAATAAGCTATATAAACCAAGACACTTAGTATGTGTTAGCAGGTTATCAATCACATTACACCCCCATAATACTTGTTGTTATCGCTGTGTTGCGATTAAGTGTATGGTGCAAATCATACACCACCCATAAGGGATATGGAAATCATTAAAATTTTGTAAATCGTTAAAACTCTTTTACCTCAGAATTTTAACCACAAAGTTTATCCTCTCGATAATGCAGTGTCTATCACTTTCACACACACCATAGGATTGGAAAAAAATTGATCTTAAATCAATTTTAGTGCTAGTAGAACTAACAAGTGACTTGATTTTACCCATATGAACCTTATTCATGGGATCTCCAATAACAAAGGTTGGTTTCTATCACTTATTTGTTTGCAAGTGGCTTAAGTCCCATTCCTCTCGATGTTTCTAAACTCAGTTTTCTTCCTAGGAGTTTTGTCAAAGGATTTTCCAAATTCCATTTTGACTTGACATAGTCAATAGAAATCGTTCCACTCTTTAGCAGTTGCTTCACTAAATTATGTCTCAATTGTATATGTTTGTTATTTCCATTATAAGTTTTATTTTTAGCTATAACTATTGTCGATTGGAAATCACAATGCATTGATACATATGGGGTTGGTTTCATTCCTAACGGAATGTTTGCTAAGAAGTTTTTCAACCACTCAACTTCATTACCAGCCATTTCAAGAGCAACAAACTCGTATTCCATTGTTGATCTTGCAATAATATTTTGCCTGGATGATCTCCATGTAACTGCACCACCCCCAAGTGTAAATACATAACCACTAAGGATTTTGTCTCATCTGAATCATAAATCTAGTTAGCATCACTGTACCCTTCTAGCACAACGGGAAATCCACTATATTCAATGACATAATCCATACCTCTCAAGTATTTCATGAGTCTCGCAAGCGCATCCCAATGATCTTGACTAGGACATTGAGTGTAACTACTCAGTCTAACTACTACATAAGCAAATATCTGATATAGAAAAGCTCACTAAATGCAATAAACTCCCAATTATTTGGGCATACTGAGTTTGAGAAATAGATTCTCCTATATTCATCTTTAATTTAGAGTTAGCATCATAAAGGGTGCTAATTGACTTAAAGTCATAGTAACCAAACTTCTTAAGAAGTTTATCAATGTGTTTTTCTTGGGATAGTAATATATTATTTCCCTTTCTTATAATTTTAACTCCTAGAATCACACTTGCTTAATCCATGTCTTTCATCTCAAACTTAGATCCAAGAAATAGTTTTATTTTAAAAAAATATCATTGCATGTACCAAAACATAGCATGTCATCCACATATAAACATATAATGACACATTCCCCATTTTCAGTTCTAGAATACACACATTTATCATCATCATTGGTAGAAAAACCTTCACAAAGTAAAACATTATCAAGTTTTTCATGTCATTGTTTTGGTGCTTGTTTCAAACCATACAGAGATTTTAAACGTTTGCATCCTTTTCCTTTTGACCTGGAACTACACATCCTTCAGGTTGAGTCATATAAATTTTCTCTTTTAGTTCACCATTCAGAAAGACTTTTTTAACATCCATTTGGTGAATTACTAACTTATGGATAGATGTTAGGGCTAACAACACACAGATATAGGAAATCCTAGTAACAGGGGCAAAAGTATCAAAGTAATATATGTTATGCTTTTGAGTAAAACCTTTAACAACTAATCTTGCCTTATATTTCTCTATGGATCCATCAGGATGGTACTTCTTCTTAAAGATCCACTTACAACCAATGAGTTTTGCTCCTTTAGGAAGATCTACTAAGGGCCATGTATTATTTTTCTTATTGAATCAAGCTCAGTTCTAATGGCCTTATCCCAATGTTTAGCATCAAGAGCATTAGTAGCTTTTAAAAAACTTATTGGATCATTTTCTACTAATATAAGTGTAAAAATTATCTCCAAATGAGGTTTCCTTTATCTATCTTTTACTTCTCCTAACATCCTCACTCATGGCATCACTAGCAGTATCTATAGGTTGTTCAAATGTACCACTACTATCTAAAGGAAAGATATGCTAAAAAAACTCAACATTCTTCGTCTCTACTATAGTGTTATGTTCAATTATATCACTATTAAGAACAAGAAGTCTATAGGAAACATTATGTTCCGCATATCCTAAGAACATGCAATCAATGTTTTAAAGCCTATTTTCCTTTTCTTAGGATCAGGTAACATCATTTTAGCTAAACACCCCCACACTCTTAGGTATCTCAGATTAGATATCATTTCCACAACTCATACGGTGGTTTACCAACTTTCTTATGTGGTATTCTATTTTGCAAAAAACACGTGGTAAGCAAAGATTTACCCCACAAATTATCAGGAGCATTAGAACTAATAAGCATGACATTCATGATTTCTTCAAGAGTCCTATTTTTCTTTTCAGCTACTCCATTAGATTTTGGTGAATACGGTGGGGTTCCTTCATGAATAATAACTTCTTTAACACAATAATCATTAAACAAAACATATTCACCAGCTCTATCTGATCTAATTATTTTAATTTTCTTATTAATTGGTTTTCTACTTTCGCCTTATAAGTTAAGAACATGTCAAAAACTTAATCCTTAAGTTTGATTAAATACACTTTGGGGCATCTAGAAAAATCATCTATAAATGTTACAAAATAATTTTTACCACCTTTAGACATGATTTGTTTTAAATATGCAAGATCGATATGAATTAAACCAAGAAGTTTCGTTTGACGTTCTACAAAAGGACATATTTTTTTTCTTCGTTATTTTAGATTCTACACATATATCACATTTACTATTTTGTTTGTCATGCATGTTGATTAATCCTAGTCGTTGCAATTTCATAACATACGAATAATTCACATGTCCTAATCTAGCATGTCATACATCATACAAATCAACAATATAAGTAGAAGATTCATATTCATTAATAACTTAAAAAATGTTCAATACATAAAGACCTTGATCACAATGTCCCTTTCCCACAGAAACATTATTTTTTTTTCATAACAATCTTGTCAGATTCAAATGACACTTCAACCCCAACTTTTCCTTGCAATGCTACAAAGATCAAATTAACTCTAATTGATGGCATATGTAGCACATCACTCAAAGTCAGAATTTTCCCAAATGTGACCTTTAGAAGAACCTTTCATTTTCCTAGGACAGGAGTTATCATGGAATCACCGAGATAAACTTGTTCTTCTCCATCCTCCACACTTGTGTAGGAGGTAAACACATTTATGTTTGCACAGATGTGTCTGGTAGCCCCAGAGGCTACCACCCATTTACTCACATTGGTCACAAGATTTACTTGTGAAATGACTACAACAATGGTATCTTCCCCTTCAGCTGGATTTGTCTTATGAGGGTAGTCATTTTCGGCCTTATGTCTGCACTGAGGTACATGATGACCTGACTTTCCATAGACAAAATAATTTTCCTTTTTCTTGAAGGTGGGGTTAGTTCCATTGGACGAGATAATTTATTATTATGTTTCTTTTTGTGATCAAATTTTTTCTCATACCTTTTTGGAGCTGGTTTGTCTTCTACCATGTTTGCTTTGACAGAAATTTTTTTGGCCTTGCAGCAGCACACTCCTTCCTGTTTGTATCTTCAATGATGATGTGGGTGATCAAATCCGATAGTGACATTTGTTTGTTCCTGTGTTTTAATTGTTGTTTGTAATCAGTCCAAGATTGTGGAAGGTTTTCGATCAACAGTTCGAACACAAATTCATCAAGCAATGTTATGCTCTCAGCTTTGATATCTTCAAGCAGCTTATGGTATTCGTTTATCTAAATTTTTATGTCCTTGTCTTTGATCATCTCCCAACGATAGTAGTTTTCGATGACGAACCTTTGTCTAAGGATGTCTTCGACAGTATATTTGAGGATAGGGGAATCCCAAATATCTTTTGCTTCCTTGTAAGAGCAATAGGCATTGAACAAATCATTAGATAACATACTGAGTAATGTGTGATGACATACCTTATTCGCAGGTGTGCTTAAGTTGGGTTTAGAGGTCGTAAGTAAAAAAACGACCTTGTACATGTCCAACAGGGTGGACATGCGTTCTTGCCAGTGTCAGAAATTGTGACCGATGAAGACTTCAATTTTCGAGACGTCCAAAAATGGTTTCACAAAAATGGTTTGTGTTGCGGAAATAACGTTTGACGTCTCCAGAGTAGAGTTGTTGTTCTTGTCTGTATTGTGAACCATAAATCCTTATGATTGTAGTAAATAAGGATTTAAATATGAACAATGTTGATTTCCTGAGGCGTGGATGATCACTGCCCGTAAGGACTTATCTGCGGTGTATCATGTAAGTCCCCCAAGATACAACAAAATCTTCTTGGAAAATCTGAGGATTAGAACTACAAGTAAACTCCTCTTAGAGTAAGAATCCAAAAACCCAGAAAATTATAAAGTAAAAGAAAAAGAATAAAGGAGTGAAGAGGAAGAGAGGAAGAGGAGAAGTCGTGAGTGAGTTGTGATTTTCGGAGTAGAGGGAGGCAGTATTTATAGATGAAGGAAGAGCAAGAGTCCACTGCGAAGATATGAAACTGCTCCATATCTAGGGGTGGCAATGCGGGGCGGGCTCATTAATCTAGCTCGCGGACCCATTTTGGCTCGCCCCGCATAACCTGCAGTCCGCACGAGCCAACAACAAAGCGGGTTGGCCCGTTGGCCCACATAAATAAAAAAATAATCATTTTTTTTGTAAAAAAACCTCATTCACCAATTATTGCAGTGTGACCTTTATTTTATTTTATTTAAAAAAAAAAATTTAATGTACTAAAAAAATGAAGGAATGTTTGATTTTAACCATCTAAAAGAGTTTGTATTAAGAGTGACAATAGATTTAGTTTTAAGTAAAGTCTTATATTTAAATTTTTTTTATAAAAAAATAATATAAAGAAGAGATTTCAATAGGATAGTTAAAAAATTAGTCATCTTCATTAAAATATTTTGTAACAAAACTTTGATAAAATACTCTTATACATTTACACACACACACACACACACACACATATATATATATATATATATATATATATATATATGAAAAAATAGACGCAAAGTAAAACTTTAATTATTTTTAATCAAGCCTTCTGACAACCCTCACACTTAAATTTATATATTTTTTTTATCTTAATTGAATGAATTGAAACATAGATAAAATTTTAATTTTTCAGTAGTAGGAATAAGTTTTTTTTTTTTATAATTAATGAAATTTTAATTTAAAAAAATATTTTTCTTATGCGGGCTAAACCACAGGCCCGCGGGTCACCTTTTATGAGGTGCGGGCCATTGAAATGAGCTCGCACTCTTTACGCGGGACGGACCAACCCGACCTACATTTTGCGAGCCAAACGCGGGGTGGGCCAGCCCGCATTGCCACCCCTATCCATATCCAACAGGCAAGGAAACAAAAATTGTCTTAAGTGCTGACTGCCGCAAGTGGAAGGGACCACCAGAAGTGTGGAGAAGATCACAAAAAAGAAGGAATGCAGAGAAAAAGAAGGGCGTGAACATTCCTGATTGTGCAACCACGATTCTAGGTAAAGAAGAAAAACGTCGCGCGTCAACCTTAGAACAAATCCAATTTCCACTAGAAGTTTCGAGATCTCCTCCAACGTCACAAAAAAATCGCTCACTTCCAAAGTGATTTTCTGTGCATAACTTATTTTTCCTTTTATAATATTTGTTTATACAATTTTACGACCATATACGGAATCATAATAGTTTAAGTTGTGATGTTATTGCTAATAACATAATATGTTACCATTATTTACTTTTTAAGTACTAATGAAATTTTGTGATTTAAAATTAGTAACATTTTAAGTTGTTTGATGGTAAAAAATATTTGATAATAAAAATTGAAAATTGAAAATAATACTGAAAATTGAAAATAATACTGAAAATATATTTTATTATGATCATACGAAAAATTCACAAATTCAAATTAAAAAAAAAAAAAGCTAACAGTGAATACAAAATAGAAAAATAAATCCACAAATTTATCAATAACAAAATATATTATTACTTAATTAATGTAAATTAAATTGATCAAATAAATAATATTTGTTTAGAAAGCTAAATTTTCAACAGTTTTGGGTTTTTGAAAAATAAAATAAAAAAGTTAGGTAGCATTGTTAAAGAATATTAGAAGAAGATGTAGGAGAGCATTGTGATTCTCATCATTACCAAACCCAACCAAGGAAGAGAGGAATTGGGAGAGACAAAGTAGGAAAAGAACAACTTAGGAGGATGCTATCTATCCAATGATTCTATCCATTTGTGATTTCTTGTGTGACGTGGTCCAATCGCACACATAACTAATCACTCACCATCTTTTCCAACTCAATTAAACAAATTAAATCACAAACACTCTTCCACTTTCCTTCTTCATTCTCACACGAACCATGCTTCTCCGCTCCTTTTATTCATTTCATCTCTCTCTCTCAGCCACTCGTTGCCACACGTCTTCTCTCTCTCTCTCTCTCTTCTTCATCCTTCAAATGTCAAATATAATAATGTGATATTAAATTCATCCACCTCCCCACAATCTGTCACTGTTAGTGCCGGCTTTCTGCCTCTTTATCTTCTATAAAGATTCTTCTTTCGCATTCTATTCTCTTCACTTCTCCTTTCTCCTCATCATGGATATCTACGCGCTCATTTCATACCCTTCTCTCCTAAACCCAACCACACCTTCTTCTCATTCTCCTACATCACTGCTTCATCTTCCTTCTCACTCTCTGCGTTCCCACCACACTCACAGGCTTAACCAGGTTACCGTTTATCCATGCAATGCCTCTCCCTTCTTCTTTCAAATCACCTTTTTTGGTCGGGAATGGGACTCTAATTGTAGCTTTGTTTCAAAAAATTTCTAAGTTTTTTTATAATTGCTGAATAAAAGGGTATGTGTATGTGGTGTTATGTGTGTAGACAAAGAAGAGATCAAGTGGGGTTCATGCTTCAATGTCAGAGAGTGGGGAGTATTATTCCCAGAGACCGCCAACCCCTCTTCTCGACACTGTAAACTACCCAATTCATATGAAGAATCTCTCTACCAAGGTACACTGACTGGAATTATGTACCTAATTTTTGCTGCTTGTTTTGTTATAATAAAGTTGCAATTGTATTATTATTATTATTATTATTATTATTATTATTATTATTATTATTATTACTATTATTATTATTATTATTATTTAAGCTGTAAAAGTACATGGTATGACAAAACGGGGATGTTGATTGATGCAGGAACTGAAGCAACTAGCGGATGAACTGCGTTCTGATGTTATTTTCAGTGTTTCTAGAACCGGGGGGCATTTGGGCTCAAGCCTTGGTGTGGTGGAACTCACTGTTGCCCTCCACTATGTCTTCAATGCCCCTAAGGACAAGATATTGTGGGACGTTGGTCACCAGGTTGGTTATCGACTTCCTTGGTGCTTTTGCTTTAGTTTGGATGTTCCTTGTTCTAAATTGGACAACCTTGTGTGAATTTGCAGTCTTACCCACATAAGATACTCACTGGTAGGAGGGATATGATGCATACCATGAGGCAGACAAATGGGTTATCTGGGTTTACCAAGCGTTCTGAGAGTGAATATGATTGTTTTGGCACTGGTCACAGCTCAACCACTATTTCAGCAGGACTTGGTACTTCTTCTGTCTGTTCTCTGGGTTTCAAGTAAAAAATTGGTTTAATAAAATATGAGTAAACCGTCTATGAATTCACACTGTCATTCATTCATTCATAATTTGTCATTCACAATAAGTTTATTGACTTTTTTCAGTCGTTATCTCGGAAGTCATATTATTGACTTTTTAATTGGTTGACAGTGTAAAGATTTTTATGTTCACAATGCATATAAATTAAACTTATAAAATGTTATATGAATAGAAAAAGTAGAAGGTGGCATGAGTTTGTTCCTTTCATGTTTAACAATGGGATTTTGAGATTTGGCTTTAACTTTTGATGTTTTATTGAACCAATAGGAATGGCTATTGGGAGAGATCTGAAGGGAAGAGGGAATAACGTGATTGCTGTTATCGGTGATGGTGCCATGACAGCAGGGCAGGCTTATGAAGCCATGAATAACGCTGGATACCTTGATTCTGACATGATTGTTATTCTGAATGACAACAAACAGGTCTCTTTACCCACTGCTACTCTTGATGGACCCATACCACCTGTAGGAGCCTTGAGCAGTGCTCTCAGTAGATTACAATCAAATAGGCCTCTTAGAGAATTGAGAGAGGTTGCCAAGGTGGGTACTACAACTTCATTAGTTTATCAATGAGGGATTTACAGCCACAAAGTATACTCAAACTGCACATTGACAAAATGATGTTTAATAGGGTGTTACTAAACGAATTGGCGGTCCTATGCATGAATTGGCTGCAAAAGTTGACGAGTATGCTCGTGGCATGATCGGTGGTTCTGGATCAACACTCTTTGAAGAGCTTGGACTCTACTATATTGGTCCTGTTGATGGTCATAACATAGATGATCTTGTTGCCATTCTTAATGAAGTGAAAAGTACTAAAACAACGGGTCCTGTACTGATCCATGTTATCACTGAAAAAGGCCGTGGATACCCATACGCAGAAAAGGCAGCAGACAAGTACCATGGTAAGGAAGAATCACTAAATTCTCAATTTTACCCACGTAAATCCTAAAACAATTTTATCACATTTTAGTGATTCAAAATTACAGCGCCCCTAATACCTTTACCAGTTACTGCCATCACTGCCTTATGAAGCATAATCAATAATCTGAAAAAAAGAATTTCGTTTGTTTCATGATGAATTGGCTTTGACTTGTATTCCTCATGGATATATGACTTGGTTTTGACTTTGCAGGGGTTACCAAGTTTGACCCACCAACTGGGAAGCAATTCAAAACCAAGGCTGCAACTCAGTCTTACACCACATACTTTGCAGAGGCCTTGATTGCAGAAGCAGAAGCTGACAAAGACATTGTTGCAATCCATGCTGCAATGGGAGGTGGAACTGGCATGAATATCTTCCATCGCCGTTTCCCAGCAAGATGCTTTGACGTGGGGATAGCAGAGCAGCATGCTGTTACATTTGCTGCGGGTTTGGCTTGTGAAGGTCTTAAGCCTTTCTGTGCAATTTACTCATCATTCTTGCAGAGGGCTTATGACCAGGTAGGATAGTATACACAGGATAAATGATTTCTGCTCTATGATTAGTTAAATGATGATACAATGCGTTTTAGTGTCAAGACATTGTCAGTAACCACCGTAACATTAACTTCAAAATCAGTGCTAATACGTATGTTTTCAATGTCCATTCCACAGGTGGTGCATGATGTTGACTTACAGAAGCTGCCTGTAAGATTTGCAATGGACAGAGCTGGATTAGTTGGAGCAGATGGTCCCACACATTGCGGTTCTTTTGATGTCACATTTATGGCATGTCTCCCTAACATGGTGGTCATGGCTCCTTCGGATGAGGCCGAGCTTTTCCACATGGTTGCCACCGCAGCAGCCATTAATGATCGACCTAGTTGTTTCCGATACCCAAGGGGAAATGGCATTGGTTATGAACTACCAGCTGGAAATAAAGGAACTCCTCTTGAGGTAAAGTTAGAGCTTTATCCACGTACATATCCTCGTGGAGAGTATTACGAATAGTTTTGCAAATCCATTTGATGTTTTTGTTATGATATTGTATCAGATTGGTAAAGGAAGGATATTAATAGAAGGGGAAAGAGTGGCTCTTTTGGGCTATGGATCGGCTGTTCAAAACTGTTTGGCTGCGGCTTCCTTAGTGGAACGTCATGGCTTGCGCTTAACAGTTGCTGATGCACGCTTCTGTAAGCCGCTGGATTGTTCACTGATTCGCAGCCTGGCAAAATCACATGAGGTTTTGATCACAGTAGAAGAAGGATCGATTGGAGGATTTGCTTCACACGTTGCTCAGTTCATGGCCCTTGATGGCCTTCTAGATGGCAAATTGAAGGTAAGAAACCAAACAAGTTTAGCATTTTGTGCATCTTGGAAATTTCTCCTAAGCTTTTACTAGTTTCCCTAAACTCATGAGCTTTGCATGACACCTATGCAGTGGAGGCCAATAGTCCTTCCGGATCGCTATATTGACCATGGATCACCTGCTGACCAATTGTTTTCAGCCGGTCTTACACCTTCTCACATAGCAGCAACAGTGTTCAATATACTTGGACAAACAAGAGAAGCACTAGAGGTCACATCATAAAACAACAATGGAGGGCTTCAATTTTTCACTTCACAAAGTGTACAGAGTATAACACAACGTGATTCACCTTGTTTAACATGAAAAGAAGTGTAATATTGTGAAAATTTTAAGTGAATATTGCAGGTTGTTATTATCAAATCTGTCCAACCACTCTTTATCGACGTCTTTCCGTTTACATTTTGAACCTACGGGTTACAAAGGAGAAAAATCTTCAACTTTTCTGTGAGTGCTAAAGAAAAGCCTTTCTGATATTTTCCAAGCCAAATTTGAAATCTGTGCCGAAGATGAAGAGAGCAAAAATTGCTACTTTGCCGAGGAAATTGGTTCATGGTAAATATTACCGGACAAAATCATTAATAGAATAATTTCCAGTCTTTTTGGCCATATGGATACCCGACAAACACACATTTTCGGCTACGACTATCAAATTTATCTCGCTGTCTATTTTGATTATGAGCATAACATAATGAACCAAATACTCGTAAGTGCGCGTAACTGGGTACACATCCATGAATCACTTCATAAGGGGTTTTTCCTTTTAGAATGGAGGATGGTGTGAGATTAATTAAGTAGCCTGCAGTCAAAACGCATTCCCCCAAAATTTAATGGGAAGATTGCCTTGAAACCGTAATGACCGAGCAACATTCAGAATATGCCGATGCTTGCGTTCGACGCGTCCATTTTGTTGTGGGGTCCCGACACAGGAAGTTTGGTGAAGGATATCTTGTTGAATGAAATATTGTTTTAGACACATGAATTCGGTTCCATTGTCAGAGGAAATATGCCTTAGATATCATTACTGAAGTCGGATGGTTGGGTGCGAAGCCCGCCACTACACCATGTGAAGAAAATCACAAATTGAGCTCCGCTACTGGTTCTTTTCTTTCTGACCACCCGGCTACTTATCGTAGACTTGTTAGGAGGTTAATTTATCTGTGTTTCACTCGACCTGACCTTGACTACAGTGTCCAAGCTTTATCTCAATTTATGCAAAATCCACGCTCCGAGCATTGGCAAGCTGCTCTTCGTGTTGTTCGATATTTAAAGGGCATCTTGGACAAGGAATACTCCTACCTCGAGAACAACTTACAACTCTTTGGGTGGTGTGATTCTGATTGGGCAAGTTGTCCACTGACACGGAAATCTCTCACCGGATGGTTTATTCAACTCGGCACTTCCCCAATCTCTTGGAAAACCCAGAAACAACAAACGGTTTCTGCCTCCTCTGCTGAGGCTGAATATCGATCAATGGCTAAGAACACCCGAGAATTAAAGTGGATTAAAGACATTCTCGCTTCTCTACATGTTCCTCATCCTGGCCCAATTCGTCTTTATTGTGATAGTCAAGCAGCACTTCACATTGCTAAAAACCCGGTCTTCCACATTGAAGTTGACTGCCACCTTGTTCGAGATGAAATCATTCACAAGCGCCTTCTTCCATCCTATGTGCTCACACATACACAACTAGCTGACCTTTTCACTAAAGCTCTCGGTGCTAAAAAGTTTGGAGCCATCTTGCTCAAGTTGGGCATTCAAGACTTACATGCTCCAACTTGAGGGGATATTACTGGACAAAATCATTATTAGACTTAATTACAAGAATATAATCACTATTAATGAGTCTATAATTAGACTTAATTATAGGAATATAATCACTATTAATGGGTCTATAATTAGTCTTAATTACAGATGTTATGTTACGGTTCTGTACGGTTATAATGCTATGGTTATATATATATATATATATATGTATCATTGCTATAGATGAAAGACAGATTGAATAAAACAGAAAATATTCTTTCAGTAAACTCTCAGCCTCATTTATCATCCATTGAAGAAATGTCTATCAGAGTCAGAGCCAGGCCTCAGAACAGGGACATCAAAATCTAGAGTAAAAACTGCTAAAAAATTATTCATGTGATTTTTAATGAAAATTCTATTGTTAAAAATGTTTTTTTTTTGAACAATGTTTTGTGAGAAACATTTATGATCTATATTTGATATTTCAACAAAAAAAAATGAAATATAAATATAATGTTAGTTCTGTAAAACTTAAGGAGTGCTGGCATAACATGCAATGAAAGAAACATTTAAAAAAGTGAGGATTAGCCATGTAATATTTACAGTAGATGAGAAGGTGCATTTTTAAAACTAAATATATAAAAAGTAGAAGGCAAGTAGATCCCGCATTATCAGTAAAATAGTTGATCATGCCATGTGGTTCACAAAACGCACTATGAATGTGCGATGCGTAGCCCTTCTTGTTGAGTTTGGTGGAAATTTGATGCGACTTTTCAGGTTAACAGGAAGCACGGCTAAAAGTTTGCTTACGTAAATTAGGCATTTGAGAAGGACAAGCCATAAAATGCATAACATGTGTACCAATCCTTCAAATGCCAACAAGATAAAAGCTACTTCAGTAAGTAAATAAATCAAGATCTCAACAATCTTTTTCAAGATAATGTCTTGGTTTCAGTTTGATGAATGAATAAAAAATTACGAGAATTCTCTGGTCAAAGGATGATCTTACAAATACAACAACACATCAAAGAATAAGGAATGAAAAATAACCCCTTTACATTAGTGCACAAGCATTTGGATTCTCATCACTGAATATCATCATGGCTTCGGTCTCTATGCAACAATCATTTTCAAGCGAGAACTGATACATTACGACAAGTTTATCAGATTCATGAGATTCATCTTTTGCCTCTTCATCCTTGTTAGACACAATCTCCACTCTCTTTCCCGTTTTCTTCTTAAGTTTTTTCATTACTTTCATGGGATCAATCCGACCGGTTACCACCACCCGGTTTTTGTTCATGTCGGTGATGAACTTTTCCACTCCTAACAAAATCAGAGTCATATAATAATCCCAAGAGGGTATACAAAACTAAATAAATCAAGAGATAGAACATGATGTACCTTTACACTTGATGATGGTTTTGGCAACTGTTCTTTCACACTCGTTGCAGTACATTGAAACCTTGTATTCTATAGTTATTAGTGTGTTTGGTTCAACTTTTTTGTTCTTGCCCATGGAATTCAAAACGTAACAGTGTGATGCAAACAGAAAATGAAAAGGATATTGAAAATTATTTTGGGATGGTTATTTATTTTGGTTGACTGCGTTGGACTAGTCAGTTATGACGGTTGATAATTTACTGTTATCATTGTTTCGGACATAGATTTTGAAGTTGCAGTCCGTTTTAGGAAAAAATATTAATGTTTTTTCTATCACTGTTTTGTCAATTGAGAAAATTAACTAGATGTAATTTTTAAAATAATTATCATAAAAAACAATATCTATGATAATTATTTATTGGAAAATAAATTATTAACATTCATCTAAACCATAAGTCTTCGTTTAAGAGATGAAATCCCTCTAAATGTAATAACAAAAGTCCCATCACATAAAAATAAATTTATTACTTGTAATTGAATTCAATGATTATTAAATGTGATTTACATATTTTGGGCATTTCTTATTTTTTTTTTTAAATTCAAAGTTTGATTCATTTATAGAATTTAATTTATATATAGTCAATTTTTATATATAATTTTTTAAATAATTATTAAAAAAATGAGTTTACCAGGACGGAGATTTAGAGTTGGGTATATTTTGATCCTAACGAAATATTATTCGGTTTAGATTAGTATTAATTCTGAACTGAAATCGAACAATTATGTTTGAGTGGATTGGAATTGTTGTAAAATTCATTTTAAAGTTAATAAAAGTAAAAAAAAAATAAAAATCGACCAAATTGAGAACAGTATGAAATTAGTGTTAAATTATTAATAATAACAATCATAATCACGACAATTTAGATGTGCAAAGTAACTGGTTCAAATAGAATAATTTCATCATCAAACTCATTTAGAACAAAACCAATTAAGAAAAAAAAACTGAATTATTTTAAAAATAGATCAATTTGAACTGAAATGTTTTTTTTTTTCTCTTAGCTACTATTTATTTCTGGGTGTGATCATGGAGGAGGGAGGGGCGAGTGAGTTGAGTTTCTGTTTGGATCCGTGTATTTGAAGATGTAGGGTGTGAAACTTTTTTCCTCCTCACAAAACTGGGAAGATTTGGGAGGATTACATGTTGCAAAGAGGACACAAATAACATTTTACTTTCGTACCCTTTAAACATTCTGGGCACATGTAAATGGGTTTACACTGTGTTACACTGATGCAGTCCTGCATGAGCCAATGACTTTTATTCTTTATTACATTATTCAATGCTACCAATTGCAGAAGAATCTTGACCAAAAACTGTAGACCCATGAATGTGAAAGTGAACTTTTGTGTTTGCTATAAATGAAATTATTGATAGTTATGTTTGTTGTGCTCTTATGCCCAAAACGAGAGAGAGAAGCAGTTTGAGCAAGAGAGAGCTCACTGGGTTGAGGAAGGAGAGTTCACTGGTTTTGTCTTCATTTTTTTTTGAATTTTTCAGTTCGATTTTTCTATTTTTGTACATGGTGCAAAATCGATTTTTGATAGAAGTGATTTGGGAGAATGGATTCTGTGATTTTTAAAGGTAGAATGAGAATCAATTTTCCCTTTTGTGAGAAAAAATGCTTGATTCTGTTATGTTTTTTTATTTTTCAATATTGGATTTTGGGTCTCTTGAATCCTCTTGGGTGTGCTTATTTGCTTCTCTTCATCACACAATTTCTTCTTCTTTTTTCCGGTGTTTCTTCTTTCTAGTGCTCTTCACCTAAGTTTTTAATTTTTTTTCTAAATATATTTAGAGTTTTTTTTATGTGCGATTACTGTTTTTAATTTTTAAAAATGTATTTACATTTTTTTCTATATATTTACTGTTTTTATTTTTAATAAATATATTTATATTACTTTATATGTGTTTATTGTTTAGTTTATTTTTTTTATGGATGTAGTTACTTTTCTTTATTATTATGTGTTAATATTTTTTGATTTTTCTGAATGTATTTATTTATTTTTATTATGTTTTTATTGGTTTTAAAGTTTTTATTATTATGTTTATTGTGTACTTTTTTATTTTATAATTTTACTGTTTTTATTTTTTATATTATTATGTGTAATGTTTTTAAATATTTTATTATTACGTTTATGTGTTATTTGTTTTTTTATGTGTTTATTATTTTTAATTTTAATAATTATTGTTTAATTTTTTTTTAAGTATTTACTGTTTTGTTTATTTTTTTATGTGTTGATATTTTTAATTGTTATAAATACAATTTTTTATGTGTTTATTGTTTTTAATTTTATAAATTTATTTATATTTTCTTCTTATCATTTGTTTACTGTTTTTATATTTTTTATTATTTTATGTTTACTGTTTAGTTTTTTATTCTATATTTTTATTGCTTTTAGTTTTTATAAATATATATATATATATTTTGTTATTATGTCTTTATTGTTTTTATTTTATTTTATTAACAAGATACTGTTTATTTTTTTATACGTGTACTATTTTTAATCTTAATAATGTATTTGCATTTTTACTGTGTTGTTTATTTTTTTTACGTATTTGCTATTTTTAATTTTTATAAATATATTTAGACTTTTATTTGTTCTTTTATTATGTGTTTACTGTATTTAAAATTTATAAATGGATTCACACTTTTTTTTCTTTTATTTTATGTATTTACTATTTTTAATTTTTATAAATAATATATATATATATATATATATATATATTTTGTGTAACATCCCTAATTTTACCCATATATAATAAAATAAAAGTAAAACAAAAAATATCTAATTAACATATGAATATATACAACTATCTCATAATTGTATCTTAAAAAGATATCCCTCTTCATATGAATTTTAATATTTACACAAAAGTTTACAAACAAAACATTCAATATAAAACATTTGTTCCTCTGGATGCTCACTGAGGAGCTCTATCACCTACAACTTCATCTGCTCCCGTGTAAATTAACACGATCATCACAGATTATAGAAAACAAACACAAGACAAAGCACACAGTAAGCTAGCTATTTTTAAAAGTTCAAATGTAAAACTTTAAATATCAACATAAACCATCGATATTCACACATTTTCACAAGTTCATCAAGGTTTTATCACGCTCATCATCCACATTACTCCTGCCATATTTCTACTGAATCGCATACTCAGACACTTGACTCTACTTCCGAAAGACTCGTGTATTGAAATTTGCATTCAGAGACTTGCACCTGTCATACTACTCACTGTGAATCCACACAGTCATGCGCATAATCAATCTCAATATCTCATCATCTCATCATCTTATATGACAGGGTAAATCCATTTGATCTGCTCTGATTTGTTCTTTCAAACCTCAGACTCAGCCAAATGAACCTCCTTCGACTCTCACCATCAGAATAACTTCATATATGTGATTCCATTATATCAATAGAGTCAGGATCATCTCATTCACAAGACACTCACAAATCAATACACCCTAATAACAATCTCAACACGATATTTCCTTTCCTGAAAATACTATGTCTTGATCACACTTTCACCTCATTACATACATCATCTAACACATCAATGCACCATTCAATCACATCATATTTTAAACTTTCTAAACAATCCAAATATATCTCAAATTCACTTAAATACGTAACTAAGTTCCAAATATATACTCTCTAAATCATTCATCATCTAAAATCAAACAACCACTTCTCATCAAACATCTAAATTAAGTAATTCAACAAAACATTCTAAAACAGTTCAACTCAATATTATCATTCAAACACTTTCAATTCTCAATCACAAACACCTTCAACAACTTATTCACCTTAAAATCAATATAAAATATTCAAAATCAACTATTTCAGTCAATATATTACTTTACTCTTCAAAAGAGACAATCCTGCAAGCAAACACAATTGGAATTGGTGACCATGTCACTCCCACATCCAGAATCTTCTAACCTGGGGTTTTATTGAAAAGAATAAGACTAGCTTCCCTTACCTGAACTTTAGCAGATGCTCACTAAGAGCTCCAAATCTACCAAAAGCTTAAAGGTAATTAACTTGCACCACAAATTCCTAATCAAAATCCAACTATATAAGTAGGACCTTGAGTTAACATAGATTAACCTTGAAGCTAAAAGAATCATATGCAAAGCATAGAAGAGACAAACCTAATAAGATCAAAAATTAACTCAAAGGAAAATGAGCCAAGAATGAACTTACTCTATCTGAGATTTTGATCGGGAAATCTTGTACAGTTCATTGCCAGGAGTCCAATGACAGACTCCGATCGTCAAACTGATAAGCAAGGAGGTTAGAATCTCATAACGAAGGGGAATGAAAGGAAAAATGGATAAAAATGAACTTACTCTATCAGGTATTCTGATCGGGTAGTCTTATAGTCTTCGCTGCCAGGAGTCTAATAACGTACTCCGATCGTCAAAATGATGAGCGAGGATGTTAGAATCTTAGAGAGAAGGGACAGGAAAGGGAAAAGAAAACTTCTAGAGAGATGATGGTTCTTTTAAAATGAAACCTGAATAACTGAATACCGAGGGAGGAAAGAAAGGGTTCGACGCCTTGTCTAGGCTGTCGGTCAGAAAGAGAAAGAGCCACCAACGATAAGTCATACAGATATGGCTGAGGCACCCCAATGTGTCAGAAATTGAATGCTTTGTAGTAGTCGAGGCCAAAACTGGCAACTGGATGACCCCCATCATCCAGTACCTTGAGGACAACACATACAAGCCAGAGGAAGAAAAATCTATGAAGCAAAAGTGTGCTCGGTACACCTTGATTAATGAAGATTTATACCGAAGAGGCTACTTAGCCACCCTACTGAAATGCATCACCAGCAAGCAGGTCGAGTACGTCCTGACCGAGATCCACGAAGGAGTCTGCGAACACCATTCAGGGGCAAGGATGATGGCCTCCAAAGTCCTGAGAGCAGGCTATTATTGGCCGACTGTCTAGGGCGACCGTGCCGAGTACGTGAAAAAATGCACCAAATGTCAAAAATTCGGCCCCCTCCACCATACTAAGCCAGAAGAGTTGCATAGTGTCATCTCTCCATGGCCATTCGCCATTTGGGGTATGGACATCATCGGTCCCTTCGCGCCAAGAAAAGGGCAGACCAAGTTCCTCCTAGTGGGAGTCGACTACTTTACCAAATGGATTGAGGCCGAGCCACTTGCATCCATCTCGACCAAAAATGTTCAAAATTTCGTTTGGAGAAACATCATGTGTCGATTCAGCGTTCCCAACATCATAATAGCTGATAACGACTGACAATTCATTAACCGAGGACTTCAGTCCTTTTATGACGATCTCGACATCAAGTCAATCACGACCTCAGTCGAGCACCCACAAACCAATGGTTGTTCCTGCCGGTTGACTCGAGGGCCTTCGTACGTCTCACGATACTCCCACGCCCGATTCTCTGTGCCTTCGTTCGTGCCTTTCTTTCGATCAAACACCTGAAATCACAAAGACAAAGGGCTTCCTAAAGGCCGTTTGCACTCCGACGCTCAAGTCAGTGTAGGGTTAGGAAAACCAAAGTAAGCTGTAAAAAGCTCCTGTGTAATCTCTGTGTGTGAAGCGGCGCAAGTGAATAGCGTACCTTACTAGGTTTGTTACAACCCTTTATATAGTCCAGGGTTTCTACTGTTTCCACTACCCAAAATAGGCTTTCTGAGGGTGGGCCCTAACGCCGCTTTTACCCACTCTTAGGGCAACCTAGTGCGTAGGGCTCCCTAACTAGAGTGCGACATCAAACGGGACAACCACCTGAGTGTCAACTCGTGCACCTAATCTCTGGGATCGCCCGTCCTGGGAGTGCCCTAGTCGTTCACGTGCCATGCATGCAACTCACCCCTGGGACGTGACCCTCTCAGGTCGTATCTTTTCCAGTGGCTCTTTACTTGTATTACGCCTGAACGCGTCATCCACACCACACACATGGACTCTCATGACCTAGGCTTCTCCCTAATTGATAACTGGTCTGTGGTCTGGGATCCACCTCTCGTGGCCCAACTCTGCTGTTCGAGTCACCGATGTACTTCAATCAAAATTCGAGAATATACTTCAATCAAAATTTACCGGGTGACCTCATTAAAAAACCCTTATAAGGGAAAAAAAGCGTCCCCTAAGAACAATGTACAATGTTACTGTTCAACTGAAATAAAACTTGAGGTTGGTCGCGTTCCATGTATGAGGAATCGCGCCTCCCTCCAGCGTCTCAAGCCTGTATGCTCCATTCCCCAGGGCCTCTGTCACTCTGGAAGGTCCAGTCCACTTGGGGGATAACTTGTTCTCCAACTGATATGGGTGGGCCTTCCGCATCACCAAGTCGACGACCTGGAACTGGCGAGGTTTCACCTTCAGGTTGTACTTGTACTCCACCCTTCTCTCCAACGCTTCAGCTGCTGGTTCGGGTCGCCTCTCACGGGCGACTATCTCCGATGGGGCGACCCCTTCTTCACTCGGTGCCCTGGTGGTAACCATGAACACCCCTCTCTTCATCTTGAGGTTGTTCTCATAACACCTCTTAGCCTCCTTCGGATCTAACTTGATGGTAATCACCTTTCCCCCCAAGTCAGGCAGCTTCATCTTCATGTGCCTCGTCGATGATACCGCCCTTAGCCTGTTCAGCGTAGGTCTACCTAGCAGTACGTTATAAGCGGAGGGGGCGTTGACGACGAGGTACCTGATGTTCTCCATACGGGATACGGTACCGTCTGTGAAGGCAGTCCTTAGCTCCAAGTGCCCACGCACCTCCACCTGGTCTCCCGCGAAACCGTACAGGCAGCCAGTATAAGGCCTTAACAGGTCGGGGGACAACTGCAGCTTGTTGAAAGTCGTCCAGAACATCACGTCTACCGAGCTTCCTTGATCCACCAGTACACGATGTACCTTCCTCCCAACGGTTACTACTGAGATCACCATCGGGTCATCGTCGTGTGGGACGACGTCTCGGAGGTCGGCCTTGGTGAAGACGAGGTCGACATCGAGGGCGTCATCTGCCTCTTGCGCTTCTACTGACATCACTACTCGTGCATATCTCTTCCGCTGAGAAGCGGTGCACCCTCCTCCTGAAAAACCTCCCGAAATGGTGTGGACTTCACCGTGCACGGGGATTTCATGCCCCTGGTCGCCCCCTGTCACCACCACGTCCGCAACATCTTGTGTTTTCTGCAAGTAATCCCTCAAGAGGCCGTTCTTCACCAACTCGACTAGCTGGTGACCTAGCGCCAAACAGTTGCGTGTGGGGTGGCCGAACGCTTGGTGGAACTCACACCAGGTGTTCTTGTTGGTCTTGGCGGGTATCTTCAGTCTTTCTGCTATGTTGGGGATAGCGATGAGGTCCTTTAATTCTACTATGAAGTCGTTCCTTGGTGGCACATTTTCTCTTGCATGCCCCCTGGTTTGGGGCTTCATGGGTTGGTAGGGCTGCTGCTTCGCCGGGGTCTTCTTCTCTATCGTTGCCTCATGTACCCTTAGGGGTTGAGTTCGACCTGGTGCGCATGGGCGCGTGGGAACAATGCACGTGCGCTTCTCATGGACTTCTCCCTCCGCAACAATGTGAGCCACCGCTCGACGCTTTATCTCACCAAAGGTTTTGGGGCGGTTCTTGATGAGTGATTCGCTGAAAGGCCCGGACACGATGCCCTTTCTGAACGCGTGCACTATCATTATTTCTTCCTTGATGTTTAGCCTCACCACCTATGCTTCAAAGCGGTTGAGGAATTCTTTCAGGGACTCTCCCTGATATTGTCTTACGTCAAAGAGATCGTAGGAGACAGGTGGGGGAGCCTGATTCGCGATGTACTGCTCTCTGAACAGCTTAGTGAGTTGTGGGAACGACGTCATGTGGCCATCAGGGAGGCTGATGAACCAATCCATCGCTGTTCCCACCAATGTGCTCATGAACAACTTGCATCGCACTGCGTCAGAACCCCCAACCAGCATCATCTGTGTATGGAAGGTTGTGAGGTGAGCCTCTAGATCCTCTACCCCCGTGAAGGTGGCTTTGAGCCCCACACACGTGGCTGATATCACGACATCCATGATTGCTTGCAAGAATGGCACTGGAAATTCCCTGGGTGGCATCGCAAGCTTTTGATCTTCCACCTCACGTTCTCGTGCCTGATTACGCAGGTCCCTGCACAACTCCTCATTGACTCTCTGCAATTCTTCATTTCTCAACAACGACGCAGCCAGATCAGTCTGGATGCGTTCTTGATCCGCTCTTGACGCCGCCACCGTCTCTTAGAGAGCCTGCATCGTTTCCATGATCTGATGTAGGGTGAGGCTTTCTGCTCCAATCGGTGCAACAGATCCTTGCCTTGTGTTTCTCATCTTTCTTGATCTTTTCTTCTTGATCTTGCGAGTGGGACAATATTTTAAATCGGGCCCCACGGTGGGCAAACAAGGTTGTTCCTGCCAGTTGACTCGAGGGCCTTCGTACGTCTCACGATACTCCCACGCTCAGTTCTCTGTGCCTTCGTTCATGCCTTTCTTTCGATCAAACACCTGAAATCACAAAGACAAAGGGCGCTCTAGAGGCAATTTGCACTCCGACGCTCAAGTTAGTGTAGGGCTAGGAAAACCAAAGTAAGTTGTAAAAAGCTCTTGTGTAATCTGTGTGTGTGAAGCGGCGCAAGTGAATAACGTACCTTACTAGGTTTGTTACTACCCTTTATATAGTCCAGGGTTTCCACTGTTTCCACTACCCAAAATAGGCTTTCTAAGGGTGGGCCCTAGCGCTGCTATTACCCACTCTTAGGGCAACCTAATGCGTAGGGCTCCCTAACTGGAGTGCGACCTCTGACGGGACGACCACCTGAGTGCCAACTCGTGCGCCCTAGCCGTTCACGTGCCATGCATGCAACTCACCCCTGGGACGTGACCCTCTCAGGTCGTATCTTTTCCAATGGCTCTTTACTTGTGTTACGCCTGAACGCGTCATCCACACCACACGCATGGACTCTCGTGACCTAGGCTTCTCCCTAACTGATAACTGTTGTGTGGTCTGGGATCCACCTCTCGTGGCCCAACTTTGTTGTTCAAGTCACCGATATCCGACCTCTCTACACTGCCGGGTGACACATCGGCACATCCTGGTGATCGATGTCTGACAACTTTTACTAAACGACGCCCCATCATTACGTGACCCCATCGATACTAGTGGTCAAACGACGCCCGAGGACTGATCGATACAAAGGTCATACTAAACGAGCTGAAGAAACGCCTCGGCAAAGCAAAAGGCCGATGCACAATAGAGCTGATAGAAGTACTTTGGGCGTACAGATTCACCCCCCAAAACAACCACGCAGAAAATGCCATACAACTTGACATACAGGACCGAGGCCATGATTTCGGTCGAAGTGGGTGAGCCTGTTGAACCTAGTGGTGTTCAAGCTTTGAAGAATCCAAAACCCTTTGAAGGATGTTGAAGGGTTGTGCTTGCTGTTGCTGAGTTGTCTTAGATAGGATCTGGGGTAGTTTGAGTTTTGTAATTGACCCTTGATCGAATCCAAAGCATAGGCATTCTCAATCTTTTTAAAAGAAAAGTGTTTTTCAAACTAATAGAAAAAAACCGATTGTTTTGTCGAAACAACCGATTGTTTTATACTTAGGTGTTTCTAGAAAAGATTGAAAACTGTTTTTCAAATGGTTGAGTTGTTAAAACCAAAACAACCGATTGATTAGAGGAAACAACCGATTGTTTGTTTTGGTACCATAACAGAAAAGTGGTTTTTGCTTTGACCGAGCATTAAATGTTTTAACTGTTTACGCTCCAGTCTTTAATGCTTTGACCAATCTTTAAATGTAATGAATAAGTTTGTTAAGATTTGATAACAAACAATATCTTTGAATATATTCAGAAAAACAGATTTGAGTAATAACAATTTTAACACAAGTTTTTGAGTTTTTCAAAGAGTTGAGATTGCTTAGAGATTAAGATTGATCAAAGAGTGTGAGATAGGATTTCTGCTTGTATTGATTTCAGATTTGCTTATGTAACAAGTGTAATCCTTTTATTTTGTTGAACAAGTTTCTTTTGTGTGTTTGCTGAGAAGTGTTGTGTGTTCTTGAGGGGATCAAGATCAGCATTCTTAGTGTTGGTGTGTTGGCCAAGAGAAGTGTGTGTCTTGAGGGGATCAAGGTCACTTTCTTGGTTGTGTTGTAAGTGATCTATGTTTGATTGCTTAGTGGAATTCCTAAGTGGTTTCTGAGAAGACTGGATGTAGCTCTGGGTTTAGAGTGAACCAATATAAATCTCTGTGTGTATTCTCTCTCTCCCTTAACTCTTTAAATTCAGTTTTGATATTTGTATACTGGTATAAACAACCGATTGTTTCTGCGAAACAACCGATTGTTTTTCGGGTACTGTGTTTTTAGCTTTGTTATTTGGAATATTGGATTCCTTATCAACTGTTTCTTGAGATAATTTCATTCTTGACTTAAAAGTTTTTTGAAATCTCTCTTTAAACAATTCACCCCCCCTTCTAGTTTAAAGTCATCCATTCTAACAATTGGTATCAGAGCTTGGTTCTTGAAAGTTATTCAAGTTGATCCTAAAACTGTTTTTTTTAAATGGCTGATAAACTACCTTTTGGGGAAGGTGCTTCAATCAACAGACCACCTCTGTTTTGTGGTTTGAACTACCAATTTTGGAAAGTGAAAATGAAAATCTTTATGGAATCACTTGACAAAGGAATTTGGGATGCAATTGAAAATGGTCCTTTTGTCCCAAAGTTTGAAAAAGATGGATCTGTCATTGAAAAGCCTTGGTCTCAATGGACTGATTCAGAAAGTAAGAAGGCCAAATTCGATTGCATTGCGAAAAATATAATAACCTCTGCTTTAAATGCATATGAGTTTTCCAGGGTCTCTCAATGCAAATGATCAAAAGAAATGTGGGACACCTTGGAAGTAACTCATAAAGGTAGAGGTAAAGAGAGATAGGAAGCATATTCTAATCCAAGAGTATGAGATGTTCAAAATGCTCAAAGGTGAAACAATTGCTGAGGTGCAGAAAAGATTCACGCACATCATCAATCATCTCATGAGCCTTGACAAGACCTTTGAAAAGGAAGAGCTAAACATCAAGATCTTGAAATGCCTTGATAGAGCATGGCAACCTAAGGTAACTGCTATTTCCGAATCTAAAGATCTAACATCCTTGAGTATGGCTTCTTTGTTTGGCAAGCTTAGGGAACATGAGTTAGAGATGAATCGACTCAATGTTCAAGAAAGCGAAGACAAGCACGTAAGGAGCATAACCTTAAAAGCTTCCAAGCACAAAGGCAAACAAAAATCCAATGATGATAGTGATGAGGAAAACCTTAGCTTGCTGTCAAGAAAGTTTAGCAAATTCTTGAAGAGGAACCGCAACAAGGACAACAACAAAGATAGGTATGGAAACAAGAAATCAAATGATTTTTGTACCGTCCCGTCCCCGAGCGTTGACCAAAGTCAAAGTCAAAGTCAAACACGTGGTGGGACTCGCCAAGGGCCCCAAGGGAGAAAGTTAATAGGTTGACCACTTTGGGCGTCGCCAGAAGTGGGCGTCGCCAGAGGTAGGCGTCGCCAGAGGTAGGCGTCGCCAGGTGTGGGCGTCGCCATGTTGAGGCGTCGCTCATGTCACCCCCTTATACCCACGAGTAGGGAAGACCGTGGAGGGGGCGACACAGTCAAGGGTCACGGTACGGGCGAGGAGGCCTCGGGCCCCGGTACCTCAGAGCAGTAATAAAGAGAAGAGAAAGGTGGCTTCAAGGCCATAGTCCCAGTACCAGTAGGGGATAACCTGACTCGTGAAGTACCCACGCCACCTTTGGAGAATCCCTGGGACAGATACGACCCAGGAGAGGGCCACGCCCAGGGTCGAACCATGTGCATGGTACGAGAGGAAGGCAGATACACTCCCAGGGCGAGTGACTAGAAGCTGGGGCGCATGAGTTGGCACACAGGTCCCCTCGCGCCAAATGCACTCTAGAGAAGGAGGACTTACACGTTGGAGTTTCCCTAAGTTGGGTTACAGCGTTGTAAGGCCTTCCACGTGGAATGGCGGTTAAGTCAGAAGGACACGTGGCAGTAAGCACTGAAACATCAAGGTATATAAGCTCCTCTTAATGTTTACTAAGGTACGTTCGATCAATTGCACATTTTACTGAGTTTACGCACGAGTGGTTAGAGAGAGAGAACAAAGTTAGTTACGATTCAGTTACGGTGCTCCGATACAGAGGTTTTGATGTTTCTTGCTTTGCTGACTTGATCGTCGGAGTGCAAACGGCCGTGAGGGCGCCCTTTGCTCACTTCATTTCAAGTACTCACGACGGCGCAAGGCGGAAATCTGAGTTGAAGGCGAAGGAGTCCTTGATCGCAAGTTAGAGCCACGCATGAAGACTTTCTCAGTCAACCGGCAGGAACATTTTTAATTCCAATAACTATAATTGTTTTGGCTGTGGTGAGCAAGGTCATATAAAGGTACATTGTCCAAACAAGAGCAAGGAGAAAAAGCCTAGCTACAAGGAAAAGAAAGGCAAGACAAAGAGAGCCTACATAGCTTGGGATGAAAATGAGGTATCATCATCAAGTTCTTCATCAAGTGAAGATGAGAAAGCAAACATCTGTTTAATTGCAGAAGATGATGATGAATCTTGTAGCTCAAGTGAGGTAAGTTCTTGTGCTTCTTTAAATGAACAAAACTATAGTGAATTGCTTGAAGCTTTTCAAGAAACTCACGATGAAGCTAATCGATTGGTACTTTCAAACGACTGATTAACTTAACAGCTGGTTGGAAAAGAGAGTGAAATCACTTGAAGATGAGATTGAAAAATCAAAAGATGATTTCAAAAACCTGGAAAATCATTTCAAAAAAACCTCTTGCAAGTGTGACACTCTCATTTGCAAAAATTGTGAAAATCTTGAGAAAAAGGTTCATTATCTTGTTGACACTGTGGACAAGCTTTCAAAAGGGAAATCTAACTTTGAGAATGTCTTGACATCTCAAAGCTGTGTTTTTGGAAAGGATGGTTTAGGTTTCAATCCACAGAACGAACAAGATAAGTTTTCAATTTTTTTTTTAAAGAAAGCCAGTAAAACAACTGATTGTTAAATCGAAACAATTGGTTGTTACATGCTTTTATTGCATGAAGAAGGGCCATTCGGTTAGATTCTGCAAAATAAGAAAGTTTTCTGTTCCTAGAGGCTACATGAAAGGGATTCCTAAAGAATGTGAGGTTCCAAATGAGAAAAAGAAATCAATTGGATCCACATTTGTGAAGAGGCCAAATCTTGTTGCTTGAACTCATGCTTGTGCAGGAAATCTAAAGAAGCGTGAAGGACTGAGTCATCTGATCAAGTCTTTTGAAGGAAAAGACCAACATTGAAACTGAATCAATGTTATGTATCTGTCCAAAAGCCCTCAACATTCAAATTAAGGCTTCTTGATCTCAAAGCACATGGCTCATTGAAAGAACAACACAAAGGATAAGACATTCCTTATCTCTGTTATAAATGTCTGTTTTTAAGTTCTTTTACATGTTTGTATAATCTCCTTAAAGTGTTCAACTTCATCTCCTTTGATTTATTTCTGCTCATGCTTAAAAATTCAAAATGAGTTTACTGCTGCAGAAAAACAACCGATTGTTTTCTCCAAACAACCGATTGTCTTGAGTCTGACAGCACTGTGAAGAAACCAATTTAATTTCTATTTTGATTCTCTATCCGTTGCAGATCAAATTAAAGAGAGAATCCTTGGTCAATGAACCTGAGTTAAAAGCTGATCACGCTCAGAAAGAAGTTACAACAGTCATAAAGGAATATATTCCAATATCTTGGAAATTCAAGAGCCTTAATGACTAGTCAAAGATCACATGTGAAGACCATGTGATTTTCTGTTTTTTCTGACGCTTTTTCTGTGCAGGGCATGGTCAAGTCCTCTGTCTCTGAAAATCTGGTACCCACTCATGTCATTGAATATCCTATGATTCTGTTTTTGCTATAAAAACTGTTGCAGCTCATCTCTTCCACAAGAACAACCCATTGCAACATCTCTTGCAAAATCTGTGAGTGAGCTTTTCTCTGTTGTTCATCTCTACCATCATGGATTCAACTCCTCCCACCTCAAGAAGAGTCAAATCCAGAGTTGTAAGGTCTGGAGGAAGGCTTGAAGGATGGTTTTCGGGTGACAATGATCTAATTGAGAGATATAGATTTGAGACTAGCACCAAAGTGATAAACAACCCTAAAGTTGTTTGCTTTGATTGGCTGAAAAGTCAAAAGCTGGACAATGTACAAAAGCTCCTCAAAGATCAGTCCCTTAGAAAGTTCTTGGAGATGAAAGGGAATATCTATCCAGGTTTGATAAGAGTTTTCTACACAAATCTCAAGTTTGAGGGAAAGAACTTTGTTTCTCATGTAAAAGGTGTAGATATAGAGATTACACATGAAGTGTGGACTGCTATAGCTGGTCTAAAGTACTCAGGCCTCAGAATTAACAAAGGGAACCTTGGTGTAGTGGAGGACTTCAAAAAAGTTCAATACTACAAGAGTTGCTTGAAGAACCAAAATGCACAAGTTGGGACTTGTTCGGTTGGTGGCTTAAGACTTGATGAAAGATTGTTAGCTCTCATTGTGAGTTGGATTTTAACTCCAAGGGGAAGCAATCATTCTGTTCTCACTGAGGAAGATTTGGTGTACATCTTCTGCATTATGAAGAAGATCAGAATTAATTGGATACACATAATCAAAGAGCACATGCAAAAGGCAATGAGGTTAAATGACTATCGTTATCCGTATGCTGTTTTGATTTCTAAATTTCTGCACTATTTTGAAGTGAACCTATAGGATGAAACATCTGAGTTGGTTAAGTCAACTCAAGAGTTGAACAATGGATCTCTCAGCAAAATGGGTTTCACCAAAGTAGGTGGCAAATAGATTAGAAAAGATGGTGACTTTGGAGCCTCATCTAGTGCTGCTGCTGATCATGAACAAGATGAACCTACTGATATGGATTTTCAACAAGAAGATCTACCTGAAGCACATCAAGATGCTGGACCTAGTGCTGGTGCTGGAAATCAAGAAGAAAGAATGCAATCCTTGTCTTCTTTTGAAGAACTCATGATGAATAGACTTGATAGCTTTGCGGAGAATCAAAGGAATCTCCATGATCTTTGTGTCAGCAATTTCCAGAGGATTGATAATAGGTTTGACAGTATGGATGCACGTTTCATGACACTAGATGAACAGATTGAAGCAGTATAGAACCAAATCTTTGATCTTCAATATGCTGATGATGATGAATGAAGAAAAACAATCGGTTGATGTATCGAAACAACCAATTGTTTTTTGTGGTTGTATCATTTTTCTATTCTTTCTGCTTTTGCTGTTTTATATCTGATGTATTGAGAACAATTATCTTGTGTATCTCTTCTGTTTGTCTATTTGTGAAGACAAATAGGGGGAGAAATATGTTGTGTTTAATGTTTGTTTAGTTTTTATTTATGAAAAAAAGTTTGGATGAGTAAAACCATATAGGTTTTTGCTCCTATATTTTGTTTGATTATTTGCTCTGATATTATGTTCAAAATTTCTATATTTGTCTATGTGCTAACCAAATATCAGAAGTTCTGTGTTCTGCTTAAAATTATGCTTTACAGGAACTGCTTAAGATTCAATCAAGTACAACACAAGCATCAGGGATTTGTCTTCATCAAATAGGGGGAGATTGTTGAATCAAGTGGTGTTCAAGCTTTGAAGAATCCAAAACCCTTTGAAGGATGTTGAAGGGTTGTGCTTGTTGTTGCTGAGCTGTCTTAGATAGGATCTGGGGTAGTTTGAGTTTTGTAATTCACCCTTGATCGAATCCAAAGCAAAGGCATTCTCAATCTTTTTAAAAGAAAAGTGTTTTTCAAACTAAGTGAAAAACAACCGATTGTTTTGTCGAAACAACCGATTGTTTTATACTTAGGTGTTTTTAGAAAAGATTGAAAACTGTTTTTCAAATGGTTGAGTTGTTAAAACCAAAACAAGCGATTGATTCGAGGAAACAACCGATTGTTTGTTTTGGTACCATAACAGAAAAGTGGTTTTTGCTTTGACTGAGCATTAAATGTTTTAACTGTTTACGCTCCAGTCTTTAATGTTTTGACCAATCTTTAAATCCAATGCATAAGTTTGTTAAGATTTGATAACAAACAATATCTTTGAATATATTCAGAAAAACAGATTTGAGTAATAACAATTTTAACACAAGTTTTTGAGTTTTTCAAAGAGTTGAGATTGCTTAGAGATTGAGATTGATCAAAGAGTGTGAGATAGGATTTCTGCTTGTATTGATTTCAGATTTGCTTATGTAACAAGTGTAATCCTTGTATCTTGTTGAACATGTTTCTTTTGTGTGTTTGCTGAGAAGTGTTGTGTGTTCTTGAGGGGATCAAGATCAGCATTCTTAGTGTTGGTGTGTTGGCCAAGAGAAGTGTGGGTCTTGAGGGGATCAAGGTCACTTTCTTGGTTGTGTTGTAAGTGATCTAGGTTTGATTGCTTAGTGGAATTCCTAAGTGGTTTCTGAGAAGACTGGATGTAGCTCTGGGTTTAGAGTGAACCAATATAAATCTCTGTGTGTATTCTCTCTCTCCCTTAACTCTTTAAATTCAGTTTTGATATTTGTATACTGGTATAAACAACCGATTGTTTCTGCGAAACAACCGATTGTTTCTGCGAAACAACCGATTGTTTTTCTGGTACTGTGTTTTTAGCTTTGTGATTTGGCAAACTGGATTCCTTATCAACTGTTTCTTGAGATAATTTCATTCTTGACTTAAAAGGTTTTTGAAATCTCTCTTTAAACAATTCACCCCCCCTTCTAGTTTAAAGTCATCCATTCTAACAGAGCCCACCATACGAAGGCAAATGTTCGACGTCACCCTAAACGAGGAAAGTCTAGCGGTCAACCTTGACTTGGTAATTGAGCTTTGTGACAAGAGCAAGATTTGGGAGACCGTGTGCAAGCTTCGGGCGTCAAGGCGTTACAACACAAAAGTTCGACTGAGGAGCTTCCAGAAGGGAGACCTCGTCTGGAGGGAAGTTCTCGTCCAATTGGGGACCTTTTCGAGTTCGAGAATTCGCAAAGGGGGGAGCTTATCACTTAGAATGGCTTTCGAGCAAATTTTTACCAAGGACGTGGAATGCCACGCACCTTAAATTTTATTACAGCTGAAAGAAATAAAGTCACGCACTCTTTCCTCACCCTACCAGGGAGGTTTTAACGAGGCGTTTTTCTCAAAGTACTATCATTGTTCTCCTTCAAAGTCTTGGTTCGGTTTGGATGAAGCCTTAACCGACATACCCTGCCAATATCGATCAACTAAGTTTGGTCTGGATGAAGCCTTAGCCGGCATACTCTGCCAACACCTCTCACTTGGTTCGGTCTGGATGAAGCTCTAACCGGCATACCCTACTGACACCGATCAACTATGTTTGGTCTGGATGAAGCCTTAATCGGCATACCCTAGCAACACCTCTCACTCGGTTCGGTATGGATGAAGCCCTAACCGGCATACCCTGCCGACACCGATCAACTAGGGTTGGTCTGGACGAAGCCTTAACCGGCATACCCTGCCAAGAACTTTCACTTGGTTCGGTCTGGACGTAGCCTTAACCGGCATACCATGCCGAGACCGATTAACATACCCAAGATAACCTCTTAACTTGGCACAAATAAACTTAAAAGCAAGTTATGGATTCACGTTGAAGGTCGATCGCCCATTTAACTTGTTCGATTAAGCAATCACATTGAAGGTCGATCGCCCATTCAACTTGTTCGATTAAGCAATCACATTAAAGGTCGATCACCCATTCAACTTGTTCGATTAAGCATTCGCAGTAAAGGTCGATCGCCCACTCAACTTGTTTTATTAAACAACCACGTTAAAGGTCGACAACCAGCTCAACTTGCTCAAATTAAAGACTCCCGTTGAAGGTCGACCGCCCAATCAAATGGATACTGATATTTTAACTTGTGAAATTTTTTTTCTCAAAATCATAAAAACCAAAGGCACAATATAACAACCAGACTAATATATATTAAGAGCAAAAGAGGGAGGCCACACCCCGACCTCGGAGGAGAGAAAGACTACAAAATAAAAGGCCACAGTCGGCCGAAGGAAAACCTAATCTTCATGCTCTTCATCTTCCTTGCCCTCGATCGGCCCAGCCTGCTGACTCGCCAAGGCCTTCATCTCGGCGATAGGCATGATCCGACCTTGGTACACTTCGTGGTCGAGGTCGAAAGCACCAGAGGTCGGTGGCCCCCAAAGAGCACGCGGGCCTGGCAGACAGCGCGAAGGAAGCTCTTCTTCAGCAACTCCTCGGTTTGGTCGAAGTTGCGGTCGAGCTCGGCCTCGGCCTCGTTCCTAACAGCCTTGAGGGTGGCCAACTCAGTAGTCGAGAACGAGAGTTTCTCATCCCTCTCCTAAACCTTTTTCTTTATATGGGTGTTTTCAGCCACCACCCTCGCCACCTCGACCTCCACCTTTGCCAGGCAACGTCCAGCCTTAGCAGCCGCTTGCTCAGCCTTCTCCTTCTCGGCCACCTCCGAGTCCAACCTCTTTGAGAGATCGGAGTTGACAACCAAAGATTGCTTCAGGTGGTCGGACGCCTCGACCAACTGATGATCCAATCGAGATATCTCCTCGGCATGGCGGTCTCGTTCCTGACAGCCCAACTGAATCATTACAATCGAGCGAAACAGCATCTCCAGACCGCCCCTCAACAAGTTCGATGAGGGGACGACCCGGATAACCTTCCGGGTGGCCTCGGGAAGCGCTAGGCACACCCCCAGGTGAACTGCATATCGCCCCCTAGAAGGGTGAGGGACGACATCGAGACCTCCACTGTGCGCTTAGTCTCGGTTGGGCCAGCCGCCATCGTTGCACGCTTGGGTGAGGGCGAGTCTACCTCGACCGTGTCCCGACGAGGAGGCGGTGTCGGCAAAGAGCTAGGGGAGCGGGTGGTAGTAGTAGTGTTACCACCCTTCCTTGAACTTTTCTTGGACTTATGGGAAGGGCCGACCGAGCCCTTTTCAGCACGAGCATCCGAGCCCTTGGTGGTAGGCAACATGTCGATGCTGCTGCGCCCTTTTCGCTCGGCTGTCCATTTTCTATATGCATCGAGGAGGTCGACACCAGTTGGTGACTCTTGAGCCATGATCTCTGCAAAAATTAACAAGTGTTACAAGGTGAGATACAATGACCGACCGATAATAGGAATAAAGACACATACCCTTAACGGTTGCCCATCGCGCCGATTCGGCATATGCAACGATCAGCCTCCTAGTGGGAAGCTTCCTCGGGAGTGTATCAAAGAGTGAGAGAATCTCTATCTCATCGACACTCCCCATCGGCCTCGGCCACTCCTTAAAGTCGTGAGGTTGGCTAGTCCAATACAAAGGAAACCTGGGCCGAATGTTATATTAGAAGAAAAAGGTCCTCGCCTCTGGCCGAATGATAACCTTCATAAACCCCTCTTTAAATCTCTTGTAAGAGACAACGAAGGATTTGAAGAGAACACTCCTTAACCGACCAATGAAGGAGTGCCAAGACACAGGTTGGGCAGGGTGAGAGGTATAATAAGAAAGAAAGGAAGAGGGAGAGGGGTGAAGACGCATGACGTCGCACAACAGGCAAAAGGCTTGAATGGACGCCCATGTGTTTGGATGAATTTGGGTGAGAGCCACATTGAGCGCCCGAAGGACGTCCATTGTGAATTTTTCAAAGGGAAGAGAAAAATGTAAGTTTGAAAAAAGACAGGTATACATGTAAAAGAAGGGGGGACCGATACCTGATCTCCCCAGACTAACACTCTTGGTGGACAAGTAGGACAAAACGCTAAAGAAACTAGAATGATCGCCCGCCTTTAAAACTGAACACTAATTTATACAACATCATTTAGATTATAATTTAATGATTTTATTTATTTATTATAATTATTGACTATTTTATGTTATGTTTATTAATGATAAACGAAAGTTGATATTTTTTTTTATTTTATTGAATGCAATAAAATAAACCTAGTTAATATTTTTTATTTATTTTAAAGACAGGTTTGATTCTCTTCTCTCATGCTTTTAGTGTGTCCTCAGTCATGCTCAATGTGTTTGCTTGCATTCCTCCATCCCAACTTTTGTGTGCGTAGTCCTTTCTTCTCCATGCATATTGGGTCTTATACGGATGAAAAACAAATGTTACTTACAAGGAGAAAAAACGCCTTAACAAAATCAATATTAAAAATTCACAACTACTTTATATTGGTTATACTCAATAATCAATGTTCAAATTCACTTTTATATAGGCGTGTTGGATGGGACACCTGGTGATGTGATTCCAATAGCCACATAGAACAAGATTCTTGACACTTTGAGGAATCACCTTGAGCTGGAAAATATAGAGGCACTTTCTTAGAAGTTGGATCATGGTTCTAAGTCAAGAACTCACCAATACAAGTACCAATTCCCAAACTCATTTGGATGAACCAAATATTGTCAAATTGAATCAACAAAGGAATTATAAAAGAGAAGACCGAACAGAATTAAACCACAAACAAATGTACCGAACAGAATTTAGAAAACCAAAACATAGGTGCTGGAAAATTAAGGACAGCCGAACCAAAAAATGCTCAAGAACACAAAACAACAAGAGTAATTGAAAGAGAAGAAAGGAAGGAGAAGAGAATGCTCATGAAGATGGAAGATAGGTTGGATGATCACGCCACTAGAAGTATGGATGCTCCTAGATGAGTGTGGAAGCCGCCACTTGAGGAAACCATGGTCCTTCAAGATAAGACTAGAGTAGAAGCTCAAAAGCTCTCCAAATGCTCACTCCAATTTTGAGTATAGTTTCTTTAGATGAATTCAAATCTGAATTTTTACAAAGAGAGCACCTCTATTTATAGCCTAAGGTGCTGAAAAGTAAGCTACACAAATTCAAAAAAACTCCCTCCTAAAAAGCTTCTAGAATTTGCGCCTAAAACAAAGCATGAGGAAGGTGTGATCCCTTCTCTCACTTTGGCACCTCCTTATTTACTCCTACACCTATCTACTAACACACCCCCCCTAAGACTCTTAACTAAAGACTAAAAGATGCTTTAACAATAGAGGTTTCTAATGTTTCCCTCTAAGCACCTTTCTAAACAATATTTATTTAAAACTTGGCTTTGCCCTTCATGGGATGGTCTTTGGGCTTTTGTGGGCTTTGGCCTTCTTGGGCTTGGGCTTGGGCTTTATCTTTTGCAAAGATTAACAAGAAAAACTTTAAATGTGAAGGCGAATGATCTTGTTCTTCATTATAAAAAACCACCTTTAGTTGATTCTCATCATACTCCCCGAGTTGGAGAGAATTCGCCCACGAATTCTGAATCCCTGCATATAACAAAGTCAGTTTACTTTTACAATCAAAAGTGTAAGAAAAAGGAATACATGACTTAGCAGATGGAACCAAAGGGATTGCAGAAAAGGAGGTCCTACAAATCGACCAAGTTGGAAAAATGTGTTTGGGAATGATGATATTTTTGGGAAAAAGACCTCTTAAATGGTGAAACCCATTAGGAGGTATGAAAAAATCATCCCTAACATATTTTAACCAAGGTGGTGTTGAAATAGGAACCTTGGGTAATGAAAAAGATAAAGAAGAAGAAGACCTTGGAGGGTCCATTTGAGGTATAGCACGAGTCAACATGATGGATTTAGAGGAGAAAATGGTGTGACTCGGTGTAGTACTTACTTCTTTTTCTTTCTCATTTTCTCTTTTAGTTTTCATTTTTATTTGGTCCTCATGAACCTCTTTGGGAGAGAGGGGTTTTAATATAACCTTGCGCCCTAGGAAGGAAAAAGACATTGTATTGGATAGGCCATCATGTAAAACATGTCTATCATATTGCCAAGGCCTTCCTAAAAGAAGATGAGAAGCTTCCATGGGAACAACATCACATAAAACCTCATCTTTATACTTTCCTATAGCAAAGTTAATGAGGACTTGTTTATTCACCATGATTTCACCTACTTCACTAAGCCATTGTAATTTGTAGGGCTTGGTATGAGAGATAGTGGGTAAGGCTAACTTCTCCACAACTCTTGTACTAGCCACATTAGTGCAACTTCCCCCATCAATAATCAAGGAACATAACTTGTTGTTGATAAGACATCGGGTGTGAAAAATATTTTCTCTTTGAGTATCATTCAAAGATTTTGGAATTGTGCCCAACATACGTCTTACCATCAATAAGTCACCCTCACAAGGACTTTCACTCTCATTTTCACTTGATGGTCTAGAAGGTGAAGAATGCCTAGGTGAAGTGGAATCATGCTCACTAACTACAATGCCTTCATGCATGTACATACTTCGTTTAGAAGGGCAATTAGCAGCAATGTGACCATATCCCAAACATTTAAAACACTTTTGACTAGACGATTTAATTGGGGATTTAGGCCTAGAAGTAGATGGCGTAGGATCCTTGGGTTTGAAAGAAGAATCTTTGGAAGGATGTTTGGAAAAAGAATTTTTGTTTCTCCAAGACTTGGAGTAGTATCCATCATTGGAAGCATTTTTGAAAGAGTTTTTCTTAGCAAGTTGGGCTTCCACCTTCATTGCAAGATGAACTAAAGAGCCCAATGATGAATACTCTTGTAACTCAACAAAGTCTTGAATATCCTTCCTAAGACCACTCACAAACCTAGTAATCATAGCTTCCTCACTTTCCTCTAATTCAATTTTAAGCACAAGCGTTTCTAGCTCTTTATAATATTCATCCACATTTAGCGTGCCTTGTTGAAACCGTTGGAGTCTCAACATGAGGTCTTTCCTAAAATGTGGGGGCACAAATCTAGCGCGCATTTGATCCTTTAAAGAGTTCCAAGAGTCCACGGGAGGACCCTTGTGATAGATAATGTCCTTTACAATTCCATGCCACCATTTCATGGCATAATCACTAAACTCTAGGGTGGCTAGCTTAAGCTTATGCTCATCTTGGATCTCATGGATCTCAAATATTTGTTCACACTTAGCCTCCCAATCTAAATATACATTAGGATCACTTGAGCCATTGAAACAAGGAAGCTTGACCGAAGGTAGCCTAGCCTTTGCATCTTGGTAGTAGCCATTGCCATAGTGAGGTCTCTCCCCTTGGTTGTGATGTCTATGTCCAAGGAATTGGGGTGGAGTTCTCCTTCTCCTATGGTCCTCTTCACGGCCTATGTCATTGGAAGAACCTCTTGTTGAAGGTCTATGTGAATGATGCCCATCATGGATAGAAGGAGATGGTCTAGCTTGTTGGACCTCCATCTTTTGCATTTTCTCTTCCAAGCGTCTAATAGTTCTTTGTGCTTCATGTAATTCACCAAGGATTGAAGCTTTGGAAGGAGAATTCTGCTTGTATGATGCATCACTTGAAAATCCAGCCATTTGTAATTAAAAACAGCAAACACACAAAACAGCAAACAAGTTAAATTTTTTTTAGCAAAAACAGTGAGCTTTGCAATTGAAACTGCCGAAGTGAAATGAGGTAGAAAAAGAGGTCACTCTCAAAGAAATAATGTTCTTGCACCAATCTGATCTTGAGGCCTTGGAATCCTCAAATGAAAGATGTCAAAGCAAGCACACCAATCTCAAAAGCAACCACCACAAAACCAATGAAACAATAAAGACAAACAAGAAAAGGTATAAGCAAAGAAAGGTAATTGCAAAAGGAATACTATATGTAAGACAAACTCAAAGAGTAAGAATGAAAGACAATCAAGAAAATAAAGAACTCAATGAGAAAAGTAGGCACACAAAAGAATACTTAAGGAAAAGCACTAGAGTAGATGAAGAAAACAAAAAAATTTAGCTACTGGAAAATTTTTTTTTTATGCAAACTGTGTTTGATATTCACTGATTTAACTGGAACGTTGTAGAGCGAACTGGATTATGAAATTTATACCACAGAAACTTCAAGATGTTAACTCAAAAATGGCACTGGAATCAATTAAAAACAGTAAGCCAATTGAGAGAAATAAATTTTTTAAAATCGCTGCCAGATTACCGTATTTTTTTCGGCAGGAATGTACACTTTTTTTATTTTATTTATCATTTTTTGTGTACTTCATATTTTTGAATGATTCTTTTTTCTATTCTTTTCTAACACTTTGAATATCTTAAATCCAGAATTTCAGAATTTTACAGTACGTAAATCAATTGCAATAAGGAAAAACAGTAAGCACTTTTTCAGAAACAGAGGAATCCTAATAGAAATAAAAAACAGAATTATGAACTAGCAAAGACATAATGGAAAATGGTGTATTAGAACTTGTACAGGTCTAGAATACAAGTATGAACTCAATTCTAAAAAGAAAATGCACAAAGGATCAACATCAATTCAGAAAATTATATGACACCAAAGCAAGAAACAATCAAAACAATAAAAGTACTACTAGAAGTAATGACATATATGGAATAACATGACTAAGACAAAACTTGACATGATTCAAAAATTAAAAGACACAACACAAATTGTAACAAGTGAAAGGAAGCTTAAGGTAAACTCTAGGAAGGATAATGCCATTCCAAAAGAGCAACCATACTCATAAGAATTATGAGTGCCAAAAACCTTTCCACAAACACTTGGAGCAAAAAAACAGCAAGAATACTCAATTAAAATTCTAAAACAGAAACTTAAATTGCAAGAAAATTAAAGAGCTCTTGAAATAAAGTGCACACAACTCAACAATTAAACAAGAATGAACCTAAGACTCATGATACCACATGATGTGATTCCAATAGCCACATAGAACAAGATTCTTGACACTTTGAGGAATCACCTTGAGCTGGAAAATATAGAGGCACTTTCTTAGAAGTTGGATCATGGTTCTAAGTCAAGAACTCACCAATACAAGTACCAATTCCCAAACTCATTTGGATGAACCAAATATTGTCAAATTGAATCAACAAAGGAATTATAAAAGAGAAGACCGAACAGAATTAAACCACAAACAAATGTACCGAACAGAATTTAGAAAACCAAAACATAGGTGCTGGAAAATTAAGGACAGCCGAACCAAAAAATGCTCAAGAACACAAAACAACAAGAGTAATTGAAAGAGAAGAAAGGAAGGAGAAGAGAATGCTCATGAAGATGGAAGATAGGTTGGATGATCACGCCACTAGAAGTATGGATGCTCCTAGATGAGTGTGGAAGCCGCCACTTGAGGAAACCATGGTCCTTCAAGATAAGACTAGAGTAGAAGCTCAAAAGCTCTCCAAATGCTCACTCCAATTTTGAGTATAGTTTCTTTAGATGAATTCAAATCTGAATTTTTACAAAGAGAGCACCTCTATTTATAGCCTAAGGTGCTGAAAAGTAAGCTACACAAATTCAAAAAAACTCCCTCCTAAAAAGCTTCTAGAATTTGCGCCTAAAACAAAGCATGAGGAAGGTGTGATCCCTTCTCTCACTTTGGCACCTCCTTATTTACTCCTACACCTATCTACTAACACACCCCCCCTAAGACTCTTAACTAAAGACTAAAAGATGCTTTAACAATAGAGGTTTCTAATGTTTCCCTCTAAGCACCTTTCTAAACAATATTTATTTAAAACTTGGCTTTGCCCTTCATGGGATGGTCTTTGGGCTTTGTGGGCTTTGGCCTTCTTGGGCTTGGGCTTGGGCTTTATCTTTTGCAAAGATTAACAAGAAAAACTTTAAATGTGAAGGCGAATGATCTTGTTCTTCATTATAAAAAACCACCTTTAGTTGATTCTCATCACCTGGCTGGCAGAAGGGGAGGAAGTCGGGGGGTTCGCGTAGTCGCCAGTTATTAAGTTGGCGTGCTCCGATCTCCATCATACCTAAACCGGCGGTCACCGAGTTGAAGATGAAGTCCCAGATGTGAACCCAGGCGACCAAGTGATTAGAGATCGCCGAAACAAGGACATCGCCGAAGATGAAGGCAGATAGACACTTCCCAGCTGGCCAGAGGATGAGGTCGGGGGACAGCTTACTTGAACATATACGTGAAACAGGTAGTGCAGATCATGAAGGCGACCGGCGAGACCACAGGGAAGGTGTGCACGAAGGCACCCAAACTCGCCATCCAGAAGAGATCACGCTCCAAGCATCTATGCACTGAGTATATCATGCATAAGTAACTTAGCCAAAGAAGAGTCAGAAGTAACGCCCAAGTCAAGGATGCTCCAGATGAAGGCACGTGTACAGCTGGATGCGAGCCACGTGTCCAGATGTGTAACTGCCAGGAGAGAGAAAGTGCCCAGGTATATAAGAGTTTCCAACGAACTTCTGAGGTACGCACGTTCAGATTGTTTTCTTTACGCTTGCGAGTCTTGAGTCACTGAGGAGAACTGGTCACGGTTCCTTAGAGTTCTTGAGTTTTACTCTTAAGTAATTGGTGGTTCAGTCGCTGACTTGGGCGTCGGAGCGTGATCGGCCGCAGCGGCGCCGTTTCGTCTTTTGCAGGTTCTTAAGGTGGATCGCGGTGAAGGACGGAGGCAAACACGGCGCATACGTCGATCCAAGTTTGATGAGGCAAAGCTCCAGCGTTTTGGTCAACAGGCAGGATCATCAGGCGCCCACCGTGGGGCCGTGTAAAACCTGTTCCCATCCACAGGTGAGTTCTTGGAGGTTTCTGCGGTTTCTGTTTGGTTGTGTGCTGGTGCAACCATTTCCACCGTTCGTTTGGGTTTTTTCGGTGAGGTGAGGTTTTTTGCTGTTGGCGCGAGTTTTAATCGGTGAGATCTGAGTTCTGTTGCTCGTTGGATTTTCGTGGAAGAAGCGTTGGTTTTTGGTGGAGTTGCGAGTTTCTGTGAATGTTTGTTGTGTTCTTGAGGGTTGTCGAAGTTTTTGCGAAGTTCTGACCGATTGATCGCTGAATTGATCGTCGCTGAAGAAGGTGTTGTTCATCGCTCTTTGTGATTCGTCAAGATTTCATGAGAAAAATGAGAAGCAACCTTTGAAATCCAGTTGCGCCCGTTGCTGCTGAAGGCGCCATGACCATGGCGCAGATGGTGGAAATCATGCGTTCGTTGCAGGCGAATGTGGAAGCCTCGCGTATAGAGCAGGCAAGAATGCACGAGGACCTGGTCGCCTCTCGGGCCAGGAATGATGAGCTTAGCAGAGTGACTGAGGAACTGCGTCAAGCTCTTCAGGAGCAGCGAGGGCGTCCAGTCGCTGAAGAGGTCGCGCCGTCAACGCCGCCTCGCGTTTTCTCTATGCCTTTCGCTCAGGCGATTACAGACACGCCTATCCCTGCGAGTGTCGTACCTGTGAAGGCTGTCTTTACCGGCGTGGAGGATCCTGAGGCACATCTCACCACGTTCCATACGCAGATGATGCTGTCAGGAGGATCAGACGCCGTGTACTGCAAGATGTTTGTGAGCACACTCCAGGGAACAGTGCTGGAATGGTTTGTAACCAACTTCCAACAGTTTTCGAAGATCTTCGTCGAGCAGTACATAGTGAACAAGGCGCCGCCTAGGGTGTCTTATGATCTGTTCGACATCAGGCAGTACCATGGAGAGTCCCTCAGGGACTACTTGAATCGTTTTGGGGCGCAGATGGTCCGCTCGCCGGCCAAGGACGAAGAGATGTTGGTCTACACGTTCAAGAAGGGCGTGCTGCCGGGACCCTTCTGCGAGGCGTTGATCAGGGCTCACCCCGCCACATTTGCTGAGGTTAGGCGACTTGCGGTGGCCCACATCGCCGATGAAAGTGAGGTCGCTGAGAAGAGGGGAAGCGTGGCTCCCGCTAGGCCACGTGCCCAGACCAGGATCCAGCCACAGAGGGTGCTGGAGACAGCGGTGGCCAAGAGGGATCAGAGGACTCGCCATCCTTACGATCCAAGGAAGAACAAAGGCAGGGGCCCAGGCCGCTCTCAACCAGCACGCCGGGAGTACAATCGCCCGCCAAAGCACAAGTTTGTCATGGGATTGGCGGACCTGATCGCCATTCCCAATATATCAGCTAGGCTGAAGGCGCCCGAGAAGGTGGGCGATAAGGTGTTGGGACCAAAGCCAGACGCCTGGTGCGAATTCCACCAGGGCTTTGGCCACACCGTGGACTCATGCTTAGCTTTAGGATACCAGCTCGACGACCTGGTCAAGAGCGGGTTCCTGAATGATTATTTGCTGGATAAAAGGGTAGGGGGCGCATCGAGCTCCCATCCAGCAGGCGGTGAGGCTCAGCAGCACGAGATGCCTACCCACGGAGAAATCCACACCATTGCAGGAGGTTTCTCCGGTGGTGGATGCACCGCGTCAAGGAGGAAGAAGTATGCGAGGTCTGTGATGACGGTGGATATGTTTGAGGACCACTCGCGGGATGTGGACATTACGTTCACAAAGCAAGATCTTCGGGACGTTGTTCCTCATGACAACGACCCCATAGTCATCTCGCTGATCACAACAGGGAGGAAGGTCCACAGGGTTCTGGTGGACCAAGGAAACTCGGCAGACGTGATGTTCTGGCCGACTTTCACGCAGTTGGAGCTACCCCTTCACCAGCTGAGGCCCTATGGAGGGTGTTTGTATGGTTTCGCTGGTGATCAGGTGGAGGTCAGGGGGTACATTGAGTTGAGGACTACGTTTACAGATGAGGCGGGTTCGAGAACAGAGAAAATCAAGTACCTTGTCGTGAACGCTCCTTCAGCATGTAACATTCTGCTGGGAAGACCCACGCTCAACAGAATAGGCGCTATACCGTCGACCCGACACATGAAGGTGAAGCTGCCATCTATGGAGGGGGTGGTGATCACCATCAAATCCGACCAGAAAGAAGCGAAGAAGTGCTATGAGAATAGCCTGAAGAACAAGAAGTCGGTGAGTTACGTGACAACCACTCCGCCTCCTAGTATGAAGCCCAGGCCGACGGTAATAGAAGAGACCGCCGGAAGTGACGTGGTGATGGTGGATGCTGAGTTGGGGGAGGGGAACGCCGGTCTAGAGGAAGAAGAGGCAAGGAATCGCCCTGCGGAAGCGAGGGAGCTGGGTTTCGCCAGGGCGGTGATCGCCAGAGAAACCAGACCAAAACCCGTCGAGCAGTGGCTCGAAAGAGAAATAGGAGGAAAGATCTTCAAGCTGGGAGGACCTCTGGAAGTTGAGCTCCAGGACCAGATCGCCAAGCTGATAGAGCGGCATCTGGATGCGTTTGCATGGTCCGCTTCGGACATGCCCGGGATCGATCTCGACTTCTTGTGCCATCATTTGGCGATGGACAATCAGGTCAGACCGGTACGCTAGAGGAGAAGGAAGTTCAACGAGGAGAGGAGGCAAGCGATTAGAGACGAAACCTAGAAGCTCCTCGCTGCAGGCCATATCAGGGAGGTGCAGTACCCTGAGTGGCTGGCCAATGTCGTGCTGGTGAAGAAGAGCAATGGGAAGTGGCGCATGTGCGTCGACTTCACTGATCTGAACAAGGCTTGCCCAAAGGATTCGTATCCTTTGCCAAGCATACACGCCCTGGTGGACAGTGCTGTAGGGTGCAAGTTGTTGAGTTTCCTGGATGCCTTCTCGGGGTATAACCAGATCAAGATGCATCCCATGGATGAAGAGAAGACTGCCTTCATGACCGAGAGATCGTGCTACTGCTACAAGGTGATGCCATTTGGGCTGAAGAACGCGGGGGCCACGTACCAGAGGTTGATGGATCGGGTACTTGCACCAATGTTGGGAAGGAATGTGCAAGCCTACGTAGATGACATGGTCGTGACCTCGCCGGAGAAGAGCAAGCACGTGGAGGACTTGGAGGAGTTGTTCACCACGATCGCCAAGTTCAGGTTAAAGCTGAATCCCGAGAAGTGCATCTTTGGCATGGAGGCTGGGAAGTTCTTGGGGTTCCTCTTAACTGAGAGAGGAATAGAAGCCAACCTTGATAAGTGCGCCGCCATCTTGGCGATGAGGAGCCCCATGACCGTGAAGGAGGTGCAGCAGCTCACGGGTCGAATGGCCGCCCTGTCTCGCTTCGTGTCGGCTAGCGGAGAGAAGGGCCATCCATATTTCCAGTGTTTAAGGCGGAATAACAAATTTGCCTGGACGAAGGAGTGTGAAGAAGCCTTCGTCAAGCTTAAGGAGTATCTGGCGAGCCCGCCGGTTTTGTGCAAACCGCTGGTGGGAACCCCTCTCAGGTTGTATTTTGCTGTAACTGAGAGGGCGGTGAGTGCGGTGCTCGCCCAGGACCAAGATCAGACTCAAAAGCCCATTTATTTTGTTAGTAAGGTGTTGCAAGGCCCCGAAGTAAGATATCAGGCCCTGGAGAAGGCTGCACTGGCAGTAGTCTTTTCGGCAAGGAGGTTACGCCACTATTTCCATAGCTTCACGATACTGGTAATGACCGACTTGCCCATTCAGAAGGTCTTGAAGAAGCCCGACGTTGCTGGGAGGATGGTGAAGTGGGCAGTGGAGCTGTCGGAGTTCGACATCAAGTATGAGCCCTGAGGTCCGATCAAGGGGCAGATCTTCACAGACTTCGTGGTCGAACTCTCGTCTAAAGCGACACGAGTTGAAGGGGATGACTTCTGTTGGGTGTTTTCAGTGGACGGATGGTCGAACCAGCAGGGTAGCGGTGCTGGAGTCATCTTGGAGGGACCCAACGGCGTGCTGATCGAACAATCTTTGAGGTTTGCCTTCAAGGCCAGCAACAATCAAGCAGAATATGAGGCGCTGATGGCCGGTATCTTGCTGGCTAAGGAGATGGGAGCCAGGGTGCTGATGGCTAAGAGTGACTCGCTGTTAGTCACGGGACAAGTAACAGGCGAGTTCCAAGCTAAAGATCCACAAATGGCGGCTTACCTGGAGTATGTGCAGGAATTGAAGAGTTCCTTTGTCTCCTTTGAAGTGGTGCATGTGCCCAGGGAGCAGAATGCCCGAGCCGACTTGCTAGCTAAGCTCGCCAGTTCGGGCAAGGGGGGTAGGTAGAGGACGGTGATTCAAGAAACCGCCAGTTTGTGGCAGATCACCTGGTTCTTCAGGTAAGCAAATCGACGGAGAAAGCGACAAGGAGTCACAGGTCTTTGACTCAAGAAACCTTGAGATCGCCGAGAATAAGAGCATGTCGGGGGGAGAGGGTGAACATGACGCAGGTCTGCGCTACGCATGAGCCAGACACCTGGGTAACGCAGTACAAGCGATGCCTGGCGGATGGCCTTCTCCCGCTGGATCCGACAGAGGCTAGGAAGATAAAGAAGAATTCTAGCAAGTTCACAATGATTGATGGCGAGCTGTACAGGTTTGGGTTCACTCACCCACTCCTGGAATGTGTGCATGGCGAGAAATGTACAAGAATTATGGCAGAGCTCCATGAAGGGATATGCGGAAGCCACGTCGGGGGTCGAGCTCTGGCCGCAAGGACTCTCCGTGCAGGTTACTACTGGCCAACAATGAGAGAAGACTGCAAGAAGTATGCGCAGTGCTGCAAGCAATGCCAGCAGCACGCCGATTGGCACAAGGCGCCTCCCGAGGAGTTGAAGTCGATTTACAGCCCTTGGCCGTTTCATACATGGGGAATCGACATCCTGGGACCATTCCCGCTGGCGATCAGGCAGATGAAGTACTTGGTGGTGGCGATTGAATATTTCACCAAGTGGATCGAAGCAGAACCAGTGGCCCAGATCACCGCACACAAGATCGAGGGTTTCGTGTGGAAGAACATTGTGTGTCAGTTTGGTGTGCCCAAGCGCCTGGTGTCGGACAATGGGACTCAGTTTGCAAGTCACCTGTTGAAGAAGCTGTGTGAAGGGGTGGGAATTCAACAAGTATTTGCATCCGTCGAGCACCCTCAGACGAATGGCCAAGTAGAGTCAGCCAATCGGGCGTTGCTAAGAGGTTTGAAGAGAAGGCTGGAGAAAGCTAAAGGAAGTTGGGCTGAGGAGGTACCCCGTATAGTCTGGGCGTACCACACCACTGAGCAGTCGTTAACCCATGAGACCCCGTTCAGTTTGGTTTACGGGTGCGACGCAATGATTCCAATGGAGATCCAGGAGAGCTCGCCGAGATTCCAAAACTTCGTGGAGGAAGACTCGAATGAGGAAAGAAGGTTGAATCTGGACTTACTAGATGAGGTCAGGGAAGAGGCGAGATTGAAAGCTGAGGCGGTGAAAAGAAGGATTGAACGAAGATATAACTCGAAGGTGATGCCAAGACAGTTCAGAGAAGGCGACCTGCTGATGAGGAAGGCTCACCAATACGAGATGGAGAAAAAGCTGTCGCCTAAGTGGACGGGACCGTTCAGAATAACCGAGGCGCTCGGGAACGGCGCCTACTACTTAGAAACTTTGGAAGGAGGGGCGATTCCTCACACTTGGAACGCCACGCACCTCAAGTTATATTACAGTTACGAACTTTGTAAGTAAAAACAAACACGAAGAGCTTTATAATGTTTCCGTTAAAACAGTTTGGAGGGGGCACTCTTTTTTCCTTAAGGAGGGTTTTTAATGAGGCCGCCCAATAAAGAAGAGTTTTCAAAGTTTAAAGTGTTTTAGATTGCATGCTTGTTGTTTTCCGAAAGTTTTGAAGAAAGACCTTGTCACTTATATGTGATTTAAGGCAAGTTGAAGTTATGTTGCATGCTTTCTAAAAAGTTTCTAAGTCCCCATCGTCTTTCGGCGATTGGCGGCATCAGCTAAAGTTAAAGTCCTCATCGTCTTTCGGCGATCGGAGCCACCAGTTAAAAGACCTCAACGCCCTCGCGCATCCTAAGGCGAGATAAAGACCTCCTCGCTGTCGAGTGAGTGCAGGCGAGGAAGGGTAAAAAGTCCTCAGTGCTTCCAGAGGAGAGAAGATGTAGCCTCTGGGGCAATGTAGAGGCACCAGCAAAAAGTCCTCAGTGTTTCTGGGGGAGAGAAGATGTAACCCCTGGGGCAATGTAGAGGCACAAGTTAAAGACCTTCTCGCCGATGAGCGAGTTCAGGCGAGTTAAAGACCTTCTCGCCGATGAGCGAGTTCAGGCGAGTTGAAGACCTCCTTGCCGATGAGCGAGTTTAGGCAAGATAAAATCCTTCTCGTCTCGAACGAGTTCAGGTATGGTGTAAAGGGTGGAAGAAGTTCGGAGGGTGGCTAAGGTAGGTTCGAAGAGAACGCCCAGCCACCCGGTTCCTTGTTCTGAAGCTCAGGGAGGTAGAGAAGGATCCGAAAGGCGCCTCTACCCCCAGATAAAGGAACAATGGCCAAGTTGTGAAGGAAAGAGGAAGCTAGAATCGCCAAGAGTCTTTGGCGACCAGGAGAAATTCAAGCGATGGCGAGAAAGCTAAGGCCCGTTTTGATAAGGCAGATCAGGTGGGCTGTGTCTTAAGCCATTAGTCGGGTTGAAGCTCATTATTTGGAAAGATGATTTCACGCTAAGGTTCATTACCTTGAGGTTACAAGTTGTTAGAATGTTATCGTTCGAAAGCTGATGGTTCGAAGCGGTTAGAATACAATTGCGCTCGCGGAGTTACTAAGTTAATTTGTCTAAGAGATTTATGCAAGGAAGATAAAGTTAACGAGAAGAGGTTATAAAAGGAAGCGGGAAATGTCATAACATAAGTAGCATCAGTTCAAAATACATGTGCAGAAAAAGGAAAAATTTATTACAAGTAAATATGTGTAAAGGAGAAAGCATAGGAATAGTGGATGGAGGGAAGCAACTAGTCTTCAGAAGGAACAATCTTCCCGTCCACCACCTCGTTGTTCAGAGACACCATGGAGAGGTCCAGTTCAGGGTATTGACAGGCGAACTGCTCCAAGGCGGCATCGAATCCAGCAGCGAGAATTTGGGCAGAGCTCAACTCGAGTTCTTCAATCTGCTTCTTGAGCCCCTCATTCTGCTGCTTCAGTTCTTCAGCTCCCTCCCGAGCTTGAAGAAGGTCTTCAGTAACCTTCTTGTTTTCCGCCTGCGCTTGGACGAGCTCTGCGGCGATTCCTTCGTTTGCCTTTCTGGCCTCGGCGAGCTTGGCCATGGTATCGTCTTTCTCCTTTTCGACTTTCCCCAAGAAGACCTCCCGATCTGCTGACCTCTTCTCAAGGTTTTTTACCTTGGCGGCATCTGCTTTGATCGACGCCTCCAGGTCAGCCACTTTGACGCGATAAGGGACCAGCTTGCTCTCTAGCTCGATCTTCTCTTGAGCTAAGAGCTGCACCTTATGGCGTAGATCGGTGGCCTCCTTGCGAGCCACCCGAAGCTCGGTGCTCATAGCATCCTCCACTCCAGAGTGATCGATCTTCGCGAGCATGAGGTTGCAGGATAACTTCTCCGCCTCGATCCTTATTAGGCGATTCTCCTCTTGGAGCACAGAGATGTCATCCTGGAGCTTCTTGCTGGAACTCTGCACAGCTTTGGATATGATGGAAGGGAAATCCTCCGCCATCATCTTGAGTTTCGCTGAGAAGGGTTCCCACACCCTTTTTACCTCAAGGGGGAGGTTTGCTCGTGAGGGCACCAGGGGAGCTTGTTGCTGGTTCTCGCCACCACCTTCTTGAGTTGGCTGTTGTGTGGGAGCTTCTTGGCGTGGTGGCGATGACGGGGATTCGGTGATGATGATAGGCGAGTTGTGAGCACCTTCATCCCCGCCTGGTGCGGCTTCCGCGGTTGAGGCGGTTGAAGGAGGACCCCCTCCAGCAGATACGTATGGCGTGGAGGCGCTCGAGGGGTTCTCCATCAAGTTGGGCTCGGCAGCCTCAACCACAGGAAATGCAGCTGCCAAGGGAACTGCTTGGACTGGTGATGCGGGAACTGAGGGAGGAGGCGGTGTTGAAGGCGGAGCTGGCTGAGGGGGCGGTGTTGATGTGGGAAGAGGAGGTAGATCGGGTAGTGAAGAAGGTGCCACCCTCTTCCTCTTGGTGATAAGGCCATCTTCGGTTGCCTCATCGTCTTCTTCTTCATCCTCTTGGACCACCTGAGGGGTTTTCCTCTTTGGCTTCCTGAGGATGAGCTTTTTGCGTTGTTGGGCGGGCTGGGCCTCTGAAGGGGCTGGGCCTTTCGGGGGCGATCTGCCCTGGGCAGCGGCGATCTCCACCACTGAATTTGGCACGGTCTGGGAACCCGACGCCAACCCATGGGCTCGGGCGAGCGCCCTCAACTCAGCCAGTTTTCCCTTGCCCAACATGAGATCTGCATAATGCAAAGGTACATGGGTCAGCTCAGAGAGAAAGATAAACACATAAGTCAGTATGCAAGAAAAGCAGATAAGTGGTGCAGAAAATAAACCCAAGTCTTGTGCACAACAGACAAGACGCCCAGAAACAGTTAGCAGAAGTATCGCCAAGAGTAATGACTTAGATACTGAGGTGAGCTCTAACCTATTCGAGCCTCGAGTTGGTCTTCGAAGAACTCGAAGGAGATAAGCATAGTGGTGAGGAAGGTAATGTTGGCGTCTGCCACGCTCTTCCAGAAGAGGCACAGATCCTTATCCAAAGCGCCCATGCTGTCAGGACTTCTTGGCCTCCTGAAGCTTCCCTTGGAGTCTTTGTTTCCCTTGTTTACCCAGTAGAAGGGAAACCCGTCGAGCAGCGAGGCATCCTGGTCGTTTTGGCGTATTTGAATGAATTTCCCCTTCCAATCCTTATAAGATTGCTGGAAGATAGAAAGGATCGACCTCCCAGCAATCCCGTTCAGACTCACCCAAAGGCGATCTCCTGGGTGTTTGGCTTCAAAAAGGAAGAGGAAAACATCCACTGATGCTGGCAGTCCCAGATGTGCACATATGATCTGGAACGCCCTTATGAACGCCCAGCTGTTGGGGTGAAGCTGGGCAGGGGCGATATCGAGCTCGGTCAGCAGCTCTCGCTCGAAACGAGTGAAGGGAAGTCGGAGCTTCACCTTCTTGAAAAACGTCGTGTAGAGGAAGCAGAACGACTCGCCATCGCTCGCTTTGTCGTCAGCGCAGATCGGCTCCTCAGGGTGGCAAGGCAGCACGGCCATCTTGCTATCATGCTCCTTGTGAAAGGAAAGATCCGACTGGTCCCCTTTCCTTAGTCGGAGTACCGCCATTGCAGAGTTTATCGAAGAAGTTTCTTTCAGCAGTACCGAGCTAGCCCAGGGGTAAAGTTTTTTATAATCTGGAGTGGGGACGGAGGCTCCTCCGGCGACCGGTGGAGTAGCCTGAGCCAGGTCAGGGCGAGAGGTTGCAGGCCTCTCAGCCTGGGAAGAAGAAGCACCAGGTGCTCGTGGTGGGTGGTGAGCTTGAGATGAAGGGTTTCGTGACGAGGGAGGAGGATTTGGGGTGATCTTTGAGCGAGCCATCGCGGAAACTGCAAAGGAAAAAGAAAGGGAAAGGTGAGCAGGGTTTGCAGAGGCTGACTCGATCGTGAAAGAAGGATGAAAAAACGAACGAACGAAGGTTCGTTGTAATGAAGACGAAGCTCTAAGTTACGTGAAGGGAGAAACAGAAGAAACAACCCACAGCGTATGCACCAGGCAGTTAATGGATGATGCGAATCGGTTAAAATGCAGGAAAACTCAGCAGAAGAAGTAAAGGGAGTACCTTTCTATGATCGGAAAAACGATGAAGGAAGTTGAGAATCCAGAAGGTTGAAGAGCGTAGTGGGTTTTTGCAGAAGAAGCTTGAAGCGTTTGAGAAAGCAAAGAGGTGATGGAACAGTAGAAGTGAAATGGGTTTAAGGGTTTTTCGAATGGGTTTTGGAAGCGCAAACGACAATTAAAGGTAACCGTTGATGAAGCCACGTGTCGAGCGATTGGAAGAGTGTTTGGTGGAGCGTCAGGAAAGCAGAAAGTACAAACGTTTGGAATTCTGCGCCAGCGCCACGTAGATCGGTAGTGACGTGACTCCTTTAGTCTTTTCGCTGGACAAGTCTTCGCTTAAGACTGGGGGGCTTGTGTACCGCCCTGGTAGTCGAGAGTAATAATGTGGCGTCGACCTATTACATAGGCGTGTTGGATGGGACGCCTGGCTGGCAGAAGGGGAGGAGGTCGGGGGGTTCGTCGCCAGTTATTAAGTTGGCGTGCTCCGATCTCCATCATACCTAAACCGGCGGTCACCGGGTTGAAGATGAAGTCGCCAGATGTGAACCCAGGCGACAAAGTGATTAGAGATCGCCGAAACAAGGACATCGCCGAAGATGAAGGCAGATAGACACTTCCCAGCTGGCCAGAGGATGAGGTCGGGGGACAGCTTACTTGAACATATACAGTGAAACAGGTAGTAAAATTGGGTTTTCATATGTTTAATATATTTTTTACAATCTAAGGTCTATTAATTGATTCAAACACTTGTGATACCTTTGAAAAACCATTTAATGTGTTCAAATTGTATTTTGATATGTTTTAAAACTTCTTTTACAATATAAGGTCTAATAATTGATTGAAACACTTGTGATATCTTTGAAAAACCATTTCATGTGTTCAAAATGTATTTTGATAAGTTTTAATACTTCTTTTACAATCTAAGGTCTATTTATTGATTGAAACACTTGTGATATCTTTGAAAAACAATTTCATGTGTTAAAATTGTGTTTTGATATGTTTAATACTTTTCTCATTTACAATCTAAGGTTTTATAACCTAGGAAACTATAAGAAAGTGACTGTTCTGTATAATAATAGTTTAAAAGTATCTTAACTATTGAAAAGAAGCGTATTACTTAACTAAATGTTTGCAACTTGTTCTTTTCACTATTAATTAATTGAAAACACTTACGATATCTTTGAAAACCAATTTCATGTGTTATAATTGTGTTTTGATATGTTTAATATTTCTTTTACAATCTTAGTATATTAATTGATTGAAACACTTATGAATATCTTTGAAAAACAATTTCATGTGTTAAAATTGGGTTTTCATATGTTTAATATATTTTTTACAATCCAAGGTCTATTAATTGATTCAAAAACTTGTGATACCTTTGAAAAGCCATTTCATGTGTTCAAATTGTATTTTGATATGTTTTAATACTTCTTTTGCAATCTAAGGCATATTAATGGATTGAAACACTTGTGATATCTTGCAAAAACAATTTCATGTGTTAAAATTGGGTTTTGATATGTTTAATACTTCTCTCATTTACAATCTAAAGTTTTATAACCTAGGAAACTATAAGAAAGTGAATGTTCTGTATAATAATAGTTTAAAAGTATCTTAACTATTGAAAACAAGCGTATTACTTAACTAAATGTTTGCAACTTGTTCTTTTCGCTATCAATTGATTGAAAACACTTCTTTGAAATCCAATTTCATGTGTTAAAATTATGTTTTCATTTGTTTAATATTTCTTTTACAATCTTAGTCTATTAATTGATTGAAACACTTATGAATATCTTTGAAAAACAATTTCATGTGTTAAAATTGTTTTTTGATATGTTTAATATATTTTTTACAATCTAAGGTCTATTAATTGATTCAAACACTTGTGATACCTTTGAAAAGCCATTTCATGTATTCAAATTGTATTTTGATATGTTTTAATACTTCTTTTACAATCTAAGGTCTATTAATTGATTGAAACACTTGTGATATCTTTGAAAAACAATTTCATGTGTCAAAATTGTGTTTTGATATGTTTAATACTTCTCTCATTTACAATCTAAGGTTTTATAACCTAGGAAACTATAAGAAAGTGAATGTTCTGTATAATAATAGTGTAAAAGTATCTTAACTATTGAAAACAAGAGTATTACTTAACTAAAGGTTTGCAACTTTTTCTTTTCGTTATCAATTGATTGAAAACACTTACGATATCTTCGAAAACCAATTTCATGTGTTAAAATTGTGTTTTGATCTGTTTCATATTTCTTTTACAGTCTTTGTCTATTAATTGATTGAAACACTTATGAATATCTTTGAAAAACAATTTCATGTGTAAAAATTGTGTTTTGATATGTTTTAATATATTTTTTACAATCTAAGGTCTATTAATTGATTCACACACTTGTGATACATTTGAATATCCATTTCATGTGTTCAAATTCTATTTTGATATGTTTTAATACTTCTTTTACTATCTAAGGTCTATTAATTGATTGAAACACTTGTGATATCTTTGAAAAACAATTTCATGTGTTAAAATTGTGTTTTGATATGTTCAATACTTCTCTCGTTTACAATCTTAGGTTTATAACCTAGGAAACTATAAGAAAGTGAATGTTCTGTATAATAATAGTTTAAAAGTATCTTAACTATTGAAAACAAGCGTATTGCTTAACTAAATGTTTGCAACCTGTTCTTTTCGCTATCAATTGATTGAAAACACTTACGATATCTTTGAAAACAAATTTCATGTGTTAAAATTGTGTTTTGATATGTTTAATATTTCTATTACAATCTTAGTCTATTAATTGATTGAAACACTTATGAATATCTTTGAAAAACAATTTAAGATGTTAAAATTGTGTTTTGATATGTTGTAATATATTTTTACAATCTAAGGTCTATTAATTGATTCAAACACTTGTGATACCTTTGAAAAGCCATTTCATGTGTTCAAATTGTATTTTGATATGTTTTAATACTTCTTTTACAATCTAAGGTCTATTAAGTGATTGAAACACTTGTGATATCTTTAAAAAACAATTTCATATGTTAAAATTTTATTTTGATATGTTTAATACTTCTCTCATTTACAATATAAGGTTTTATAACCTAGGAAACTATAAGAAAGTGACTGTTCTGTATAATAATAGTTTAAAAGTATCTTAACTATTGAAAACAAGCGTATTGCTTAACTAAATGTTTGCAACCTGTTCTTTTCGCTATCAATTGATTGAAAACACTTACGATATCTTTGAAAACCAATTTCATGTGTTAAAATTGTGTTTTGATATGTTTAATATTTCTTTTACAATCTTAGTCTATTAATTGATTGAAACACTTATGAATATCATTGAAAATCAATTTCATGTGTTAAGCATGTGTTTTGCTATGTTTAATATATTTTTTACAATCTAAGGTCTATTAATTGATTCAAACACTTGTGATACCTTTGAAAAACCATTTCATGTGTTCGAATTGTATTTTGATATGTTTTAATTTTTCTTTTCCAATCTAAGGTCTATTAAGTGATTGAAACACTTGTGATATCTTTAAAAAACAATTTCATATGTTAAAATTTTATTTTGATATGTTTAATACTTCTCTCATTTACAATATAAGGTTTTATAACCTAGGAAACTATAAGAAAGTGACTGTTCTGTATAATAATAGTTTAAAAGTATCTTAACTATTGAAAACAAGCGTATTGCTTAACTAAATGTTTGCAACCTGTTCTTTTCGCTATCAATTGATTGAAAACACTTACGATATCTTTGAAAACCAATTTCATGTGTTAAAATTGTGTTTTGATATGTTTAATATTTCTTTTACAATCTTAGTCTATTAATTGATTGAAACACTTATGAATATCTTTGAAAAACAATTTAAGATGTTAAAATTGTGTTTTGATATGTTGTAATATATTTTTTACAATCTAAGGTCTATTAATTGATTCAAACACTTGTGATTCCTTTGAAAAGCCATTTCATGTGTTCAAATTGTATTTTGATATGTTTTAATACTTCTTTTACAATCTAAGGTCTATTAATTGATTGAAACACTTGTGATATCTTTGAAAAACAATTTCATGTGTCAAAATAGTGTTTTGATATGTTTAATACTTCTCTCATTTACAATCTAAGGTTTAATAACCTAGGAAACTATAAGAAAGTGAATGTTCTGTATAATAATAGTGTAAAAGTATCTTAACTATTGAAAACAAGCGTATTACTTAACTTAAGGTTTGCAACTTTTTCTTTTCGTTATCAATTGATTGCAAACACTTACGATATCTTCGAAAACCAATTTCATGTGTTAAAATTGTGTTTTGATCTTTTTAATATTTCTTTTACAGTCTTTGTCTATTAATTGCTTGAAACACTTATGTATATCTTTGAAAAACAATTTCATGTGTTAATATTGTGTTTTAATATGTTTAATATATTTTTTACAATCTAAAGTCTATTAATTGATTCAAACACTTGTGATACATTTGAATAGCCATTTCATGTGTTCAAATTGTATTTTGATATGTTTTAATACTACTCTTACAATCTAAGGTCTATTAATTGATTGAAACACTTGTGATATCTTTGAAAAACAATTTCATGCGTTAAAATTGTGTTTTGATATGTTTAATACTTCTCTCGTTTACAATCTAAGGTTTTATAACCTAGGAAACTATAAGAAAGTGAATGTTCTGTATAATAATAGTTTAAAAGTATCTTAACTATTGAAAACAAGCGTATTGCTTAACTAAATGTTTGCACATTGTTCTTTTCGCTATTAATTGATTGAAAGCACTTACGATATCTTTGAAAACCAATTTCATGTGTTAAAATTGTGTTTTGATATGTTTAATATTTCTTTTACAATCTTAGTCTATTAATTGATTGAAACACTTATGAATATCTTTGAAAAACAATTTCATGTGTTAAAATTGTGTTTTCATATGTTTAATATATTTTTTACAATCTAAGGTCTATTAATTGATACAAAAACTTGTGATACCTTTGAAAAGCCATTTCATGTGTTCAAATTGTATTTTGATATGTTTTAATACTTCTTTTGCAACCTAAGGCATATTAATTGATTGAAACACTTGTGATATCTTGCAAAAACAATTTCATGTGTTAAAATTGTGTTTTGATATGTTCAATACTTCTCTCATTTACAATCTAAGGTTTTATAACCTAGGAAACTATAAGAAAGTGAATGTTCTGTATAATAATAGTTAAAAGTTATCTTAACTATTAAAAACAAGCGTATTACTTAACTAAATGTTTCCAACTTGTTCTTTTCGCTATCAATTGATTGAAAACACTTATGATATCTTTGAAATCCAATTTCATGTGTTAAAATTATGTTTTGATATGTTTAATGTTCTGTCCGGTTGACCGGGACGTCTTCGTGCGCGACCTCAACCGTCAGCTAGGGACTCCTTCCCACTGATTGCCTGTGGATTCCTGCAAAAAAGAGGACAGAGAGGCGCCCTAGCGGCCGTTTGCACTCCGACGCTCAAGTCCGCCAGCAAGAAACACCAAAACTGGGCACCTCCGTATCTGGGCACCGCGTATGGCACTCTGAAGGTGGTAAAAGATAACTGTGTATTGTGTGTCTGTGTTCTCTCTCTCAGACAAAAATATTCCTATTCACTTGTTCGTGACCTTAAAGCACGAGCAAGCAACTAGAGAGCTCTGGTAAATTTGCAGAAAGTTCCAACCCTCTTTCCAACATTCTCCGCGCTATTTAAACTACCCAAGCATTTAAAGCGCCTTAAAGCGCCTTTAATTACAAATGTAACGCACTCAATCAGCGTATTTAATTAGAAAACGTAGCGCATTTAAGATGTTGAAACGCTTGGGAGCCATTATAACACCTTAATGCTCGAAAGGGAAACTGTATTGAATGACTTTAATTACCTGGCACCTGACTAAAGGGCGTTTCTATTCTGGCATGGCTGTCGTACACGTGGAGGGCCTCACGACGCCGTGACCCCATCTGGGGGCGTTTCTGCCCACCTGGGGACGTTTCTGCATGTGAGTCCTCCTGCTTGGGAGTGCTACTGCGCTAGGGGTGACTTTTTGGGTGCCAACTCATGCCCCCAATTATCTAGTCACTTACTTTGAGAGCGTATCTGCCTTCCTCTTGTACCCTGCACCCGGTTGCCCTGGGCGTCACTTTCCTCTTGAGTCGTATCTGTCCCACAGGCGTCTCTGGGGCGGCAGGAGCACTTCACGAGTCAGGCTGCCCTACACTGGTACTATTACTATGGCCTTGAAGCCACCTTTTCCTTCTCTTTATCACTGCCCCGGGTTATCGGGACCTGAGGCCTCCCCATGGCGTCGCTCCCTCCATGGTCTTTCCTACCCATGGGTATCGGGGAACCACACCGTGATTGCCTTGCTTTAGCACTGTTTGATCTGGCGACGCCCTGGTTGGGCGACGCCTTGTCCTGGCGACGCTTCCTCTTGGCGATGCTGGCACTTGGCGTTTCTCCACCTAGGCAACGCCTTACGTTGACTTTGACTCTCCAGTCGTTGACTTTGAACCTCCAGTCGTTGACTTTGACCTTGACTTAGTCAACGCCCGAATACGGGACGGTACATTTAATATTTCTTTTACAATCTTAGTCTATTAATTGATTGAAACACTTATGAATATCTTTGAAAAACAATTTCATGTGTTAAAATTGTGTTTTGATATGTTTAATATATTTTTTACAATCTAAGGTCTATTAATTGATTCAAACACTTGTGATACCTTTGAAAAGCCATTTCATGTGTTCAAATTGTATTTTGATATGTTTTAATACTTCTTTTACAATCTAAGGTCTATTAATTGATTGAAACACTTGTGATATCTTTGAAAAACAATTTCATGTGTCAAAATTGTGTTATGATATGTTTAATACTTCTCTCATTTACAATCTAAGGTTTTATAACCTAGGAAACTATAAGAAAGTGAATGTTCTGTATAATAATAGTGTAAAAGTATCTTAACTATTGAAAACAAGCGTATTACTTAACTAAAGGTTTGCAAGTTTTTCTTTTCGCTATCAATTGATTGAAAACACTTACGATATCTTCGAAAACCAATTTCATATGTTAAAATTGTGTTTTGATATGTTTAATATTTCTTTTACAATCCTTGTCTATTAATTGATTGAAACACTTATGAATATCTTTGAAAAACAATTTCATGTGTTAAAATTATGTTTTGATATGTTTTAATATAATTTTTACAATCTAAGGTCTATTAATTGATTCAAACACTTGTGATACCTTTGAATAGCCATTTCATGTGTTCAAATTGTATTTTGATTTGTTTTAATACTTCTTTTACAATCTAAGGTCTATTAATTAATTGAAACACTTGTGATATCTTTGAAAAACAATTTCATATGTTAAAATTGTGTTTTGATATGTTTAATACTTCTCTCATTTACAATCTAAGGTTTTATAACCTAGGAAACTATAAGAAAGTGAATGTTTTGTTTAATAATAGTGTAAAAGTATCTTAACTATTGAAAACAAGCGTATTACTTAACTAAATGTTTGCAACTTGTTCTTTTCGCTATCAATTGATTGAAAACACTTACGATATTTTTGAAAACCAATTTCATGTGTTAAAATTGTGTTTTGAAATGTTTAATATTTCTTTTACAATCTTAGTCTATTAATTGATTGAAACACTTATGAACATCTTTGAAAAACAAATTCATGTGTTAAAATTGGGTTTTCATATGTTTAATATATTTTTTACAATCTAAGGTCTATTAATTGGTTCAAACACTTGTGATACCTTTGAATAGCCATTTTATGTGTTCAAATTGTATTTTGATATGTTTTAATACTTCTTTTACAATCTAAGGTCTATTAATTGATTGAAACACTTGTGATATCTTTGAAAACCAATGTCATATGTTAAAATTTTGTTTTGATATGTTTAATACTTTTCTCATTTACAATCTAAGGTTTTATAACCTAGGAAACTATAAGAAAGTGAATGTTCTGTATAATAATAGTTTAAAAGTATCTTAACTATTGAAAACAAGCGTATTGCTTAACTAAATGTTTGCAACTTGTTCTTTTCGCTATCAATTGATTGAAAACACTTACGATATCTCTGAAAACCAATTTCATGTGTTAAAATTGTGTTTTGATTTGTTTAATATTTCTTTTACAATCTTAGTGTATTAATTGATTAAAACACTTTTGAATATCTTTGAAAAACAATTTCATGTGTTAAAATTATGTTTTGATATGTTTAATATATATTTTACAATCTAAAGTCTATTAATTGATTCAAACACTTGTGATACCTTTGAAAAACCATTTCATGTGTTCAAATAGTATTTTGATATGTTTTAATACTTCTTTTACAATCTAAGGTCTATTAATTTATTGAAACACTTGTGATATCTTTGAAAACCAATTTCATGTGTTAAAATTGTATTTTGATATGTTTAATACTTCTCTCATTTACAATCTAAGGTTTTATATCTTAGGAAACTATAAGAAAGTGAATGTTCTGAATAATAATAGTTTAAAAGTATCTTAACTATTGAAAACAAGCGTATTACATAAATAAATGTTTGGAACTTGTTCTTTTCGCTATCAATTGATTGAAAACACTTACGATATCTTTGAAAACCAATTTCATGTGTTAAAATTCTGTGTTGATATGTTTAATATTTCTTTTACAATCTTAGTCTATTAATTGATTGAAATATTTATGAATATCTTTGGAAAACAATTTCATGGGTTAAAATTGGGTTTTCATATGTTTAATATATTTTTTACAATCTAAGGTCTATTAATTGATTCAAACTCTTGTGATACCTTTGAAAAACCATTTCATGTGTTCAAATTGTATTTTGATATGTTTTAATACTTCTTTTACAATCTAAGGTGTATTATTTGATTGAAACACTTGTGATATCTTTGAAAAACAATTTCATGTGTTAAAATTGTGTTTTGATATGTTTAATACTTCTCTCATTTACAATCTAAGGTTTTATAACCTAGGAAACTATAAGAAAGTGAATGTTTTGTATAATAATAGTTTAAAAGTATTCTAACTATTGAAAAGAAGCGTATTACTTAACTAAATGTTTGCAACTTGTTATTTTCGCTATTAATTGATTGAAAACACTTACGATATCTTTGAAAACCAATTTCATGTGTTAAAATTGTGTTTTGATATGTTTAATATTTCCTTTTCAAACTTAGTATATTAATTGATTGAAACACTTATGAATATCTTTGAAAAACAATTTAATGTGTTAAAATTGGGTTTTCATATGTTTAATATATTTTATACATGTTCCGTCCGGTTGATCGGGACGTCTTCGTGCGCGACCTCAACCGTCAGCTAAGGACTCCTTCCCACTGATTGCCTGTGATCCTGCAAAAAAGAAGGACAAAGAGGCGCCCTAGCGGCCGTTTGCACACCGACGCTCAAGTCAGCCAGCAAGAAACACCAAAACTGTCCACCCACGTATCTGAGCACCGCGTATGGCACTCTGCAGGTGGTAAAAGAAACTGTGTATATGTGTGTGTGTGTGTTGTCCCCTTCAGGCAAAAATATTCTCCAATCACTTGTACGTAGTCCTTAAGCACGGGCAAGCAACCAGAGAGTTTCTCCTAAATTTGTCGAAGGTTCCAACCCTTTTTCCGACATTCCCAGCGCTATTTAAACTGCCCCAGCATTTAAAGCGCCTTAAAGCGCTTTTAATCTCAAACGTAACGCACTCATTAAAGCGCTTAATTATGAAACGTAGCGCATTTAAGACGTTGAAACGCTCGGGAGCCCTAATAGTACCTGAATGCTCGAAAGGGAAACTGTATTGAATATCTTTAATTACCTGGCACCTGACTAGAGGGTGTTTCTATTCCGGCATTGCTGTCATACACGTGGAGGGCCTCACGACGCCATGACCCCATCTGGGGGCGTTTCTGCCCATCTGGGGACGTTTCTACGTGTGGGTCCTCCTGTTTGGGAGTGCTACTGCGCTAGGGGTGGCTTTTTGGGTGCCAACTCATGCCCCCAAGTATCTAGCCACTTACTCTGAGAGCGTATCTGCCTTCCTCTCACACCCTGCACCCGGTTATCCTAGGCGTGACCTTCCTCTTGGGTCGTATCTGTCCCGAAGGCGTCTCTGGGGCGGCAGGGGTACTTCGCGAGTCAGGCTGCCCTTCACTGGTACTATCACTATGGCCTTGAAGCCACCTTTTCCTCCTCTTTATCACTTTCCCAAGATATCGGGACTTGAGGCTTTCCCACGACGTCGCTCCCTCCATGGTCTTTCCTACCCATGGGTATCGGGGAACCACACCGTGATTGCCTTGCTTTTACACTATTCGATCTGGCGACGCCCTCACCTGGGCGGCGCCTTCACCTGGGCGACGCCTTCATCTAGGCGACGCCTTCACCTAGGCGACGCCTTCACCTAGGCGACGCCTTCACCTAGGCGACGCCTTCACCTAGGCGACGCCTTCACCTAGGCGACGCCTTCACCTTCTAGGCGACGCCTTCACCTTCTAGGCGACGCCTTCACCTTGGCGACGCCTTCACCTAGGCGACGCCGTGCCTTAGCGCCGTGCCTTAGCGACACCTTGAGTTGACTTTGACCTTCCAGTCGTTGACTTTGACCTTGACTTAGTCAACGCCCTTACACGGGACGGTACACAAGCCCCCCAGTCTTAAGCCGAAGACTTGTCTTCTGCGCAAAGACTAAAGCCTTGCCCCCGCCATCCACGTGCTTTCCCGATGACGTGTCATTCTCTGCTGACTCAGCAAATATTCGAATTACTGACGCGACATTTTCTGAACCGCAGGGGTATTCTTAATGGGCGATTGGACATTCCCTGAAATGGGGATGATTACACCTTTTGAGCTACCCTTGATCGCGCGCCACGTGGCCCATCGCGTGGCCCTCCTTTAGAGACCCTTGCGCTTCCCCTGGGCAATCGACCTTTTGACGCGTGGCTCGATCCTGCGGCCCTCAATTTGCGCCTCTTGGGTTACGAAATGTAACGTTTAAGTTACCCCAAACCCCGCGCTCACCCTACTGTTACATTCATTCGCTCTGCAACTCCGCACTGTTCATCGCCTTCGAAAACTTTTTCTCTCTGCGACTGCGATTCTCTCCTTCCTGTGCCTTCTGCTGCCTCCATTCCAATAGCAAAGGTATGATCTCGGATACTCACGACCTTTCCCCTTCGTCGCATTAGATTGATTTATTGAACTGCCTGGGACTGTTATTATTCACGTATTGCTGCATTCCTCCGCTTCTTCTTCCTCCTCTGATTTTTCCCGCGTGGGTGACGCTTCCTGGGGTTCTTTCCCCTTCTTGCCATGGCTAAACTTGCTAAACCCTTTTTCCTCTCTTCTTTCTCCAGCTATCTATTTTCACCATGACGCGCGCGAACGCGGAGCCTGATTCTTCCCCTACGACCCCCAAGTCCAACTACAAAGCCTTCTACCCCTGGGCCTCCGATGAGCTCCTGCGTGAATGCACCAGCCTGACTTCCTTCCAGGACCTGGAAGCTCACCGGGGGGATCCCCATTTGTACAACTTTAACGCCTTCTGCCGCACACACGACGCTCACATATCCGTCCGTCCCGGCAGGCCTGGGGAACCTGTTTGTTTGGACGACAGACCTAGGAAGGGGACACCCTTCTTCTTCATGTATCCGACCGTGTTGAAGCGCGTAGGAGTGCGTCTCCCGTTCACTCCCTTCGAACGGGAGCTTCTTACTGAAATCAACACTGCCCCCGCCCAGCTTCATCCCAATAGCTGGGCATTTGTGAGGGGCTTTCAAATTCTTTGTGGATACCTGGGCATTCCTCCTTCCGTAGATGTCTTCCTGCATTTTTTTGAGGTGAAAAAACAGGGGAAAAGCTTTTGGGTAAGCTTTTCCGGGATCGCTGGCAGGATCCTCCTCTCCCTCTTCCAGAATTCTTACAAGAACTGGAAAGGGAAGTTCTTCAGGGTGTGCTGCGCCAAGCATGATCCCGCAGCTTTGGATGGCTTCCCCCTTTACTGGACGGAATGCCCCAAATTGCTCAGGGCCAAAACCCTGGAAGAGCTATCCCCCGCCGATAGGGAGGTAAGCAAAGCCTTGGCGGGGTTGGGGATCGTCTTTGATACCTTGAAGCTGGTCGCTAACGAGTACAATGCCCACGCCCTGACCACCTATTTTGGTAAGGGGCTCTCCCCTCATCTTTTGTGCTATAAGCAGCCTGCTATCGATCGTTTGTTTCCCCATACTATTATGCTTGTTTTACACTTGTACCATGTTACTTGCATTTCATGTCTCTTCGCGTATTGTGAATTCGCGTAGCTGTTTTAGTACTAACCCTTGCTGTTTGGTCTGTCTTGATGTAGGATCGGTGATGGGCGCTTCTAAGAGAATGATGCTGGCGAAGGCAATGAAGGAGGCACGTGCCGCCAAGGCGGGCGCCTCCTCCACCCTTGCTGCCGATCCGGTTCCCCCACCGACTCTGTCGCCGCCTCCTCCGATCACCGCCGAGGCCCCCCTGAGTTCACCTCCGTCGTCTCCACACAGCCTCGCAGCATTTCAGACTCCTCGCTCTCCTCTACCCATCGTCGCTGTTCCCCTAGCCACGGCTTCGTCACCGGCTCCAACCCCCCTTGACAAAGGGAAACGGGTTTTGGAGATTCCATCAGATGATGAGGACTCAGAAGGCGTGGCTCCCTTCAGAAGAAGAAAATCTGCGCGGGTTCCTCTTTCGGTAGAGGCGTCGCCCCAGGGAGGGAACCCCTTCATGGATAACCCCCCGAGCGCGACCTCACTCCCTCCCATGACACTCCAAGAGGAAAGGGGCGAAGGCGCCGAATCTGCTCCGCCTCCGCCGCCGGCAGAAACCATTGCTTCTCCTGCTTCCGTCGCCACCGCCCCTGACTTCATTGCCATCCCTCCTCCGATTATGCATCTCATGAGGGGCTTCAGTGGCGGGACTCTGCCAGAGGGCACCGACAGGAAGGAAGGCATGCCCTTCTACTTGGGGGCCTTCTTGGCGGTGGCCCTTGAATGGCGCGCCCAGGCCAGAAACGCGGTCTTGCAAGCCCAAACTCTCCAGGCCTTGGAAACAAAGGCGACTACTCTGGAGGAGGAAATGAGAACCCTGGGGCGCCAGAACGAAACTTACCAAACCTCTCTGAAGCAAGCGCAAGAGTCCAAAGCAGAAACTGAGAGGCAACTGGCAGAGGCATTAGAGCTCCAGGCTGGCTTCTTTACTCGTGAAGTCGCCCTCCAAGTCCAGGTAACGGGCCTTCAGGAATTGCTCAAAGCTGATGCAGAAGTTCAAAAGGACCTGACGGACTGTTGCCGTGAGCAGACTGACAAGACGGAGCGGATGGAGGGGGAAATGGCCACCCAGGCCAAAGCCATGGACCTTCTCCGGGCTGATTACGACAAACTACAGGTCGAGGTCAGTCGACTTCGCGTTGAGAAAGAGGCTCTGGAGAAGCAGGTGACCTCTGGGGACGCCGCCGTTGAGGAGCTGGAGAAGGAGAAAAAGTACCTTATCCAGGAGATGGCGGGTACTTTCGAGGAGGGGTTCCAGGAGGCTCTGACCCAGGCGTCCTGTGAGAACCCTGGCATCAATATTTCGAACTGCGACCCCCTGCACCATGTCGTCGACGGGAAGGTCGTGCCCATGGACGTGGACGACTGAACCGCTGTCTCTCAACCGCCACCTTCACTTTCAAGCTTAATTCCTTTATTCTTTACGCTTGCTTTTGACTTTCTCCGTTTAAACTTGTAATTCTTTGAACTATCCGCACTCTTGTTACTGATTTGGGACGTTCGCATGGTTGTCTTTAGTTCTTTGTCACATACGACTCTGCCTATGCGATCCCGCTCTCGTCTTTTCCCTTCATACGCTTCAATTATTTCATCTGTGTTCTGCCCGTTTCTCACACTTCGTTGGGCGGTTTGGTATGATTGGGTAAGGTCGCCCGCCAACCCTTACACCCATGGAGAGGCTCACTAAGTGATGCCGTATCATCCACGGGACGTCTCTAATACCGAAAGGTTCTTTCTTTGATCTTTTAAGGCTCGGCGCCCACGCCTAAGGAGAGGCCTGCTAAAGCAGCACCGTATCGTCCCTGGGTGTCTAAAACGCTGAGTGCTGTGGGGTTTTTGTTCCCTCCATGGTCTTTCCTGCCCATAGGTATCGGGGAACACCCTGCCAACGACCCGCTGGCGTTCGGCGGTTTCGCCTCCCTCCACAGTCTTTCCTACCTGTGGGCATCGGGGAGGCGACGCCTATGACTAACTTTGCTTTTCTTTGCTTTCGTCTCCCTCCACAGTCTTTCCTACCTGTGGGTATCGGGGAGGCGACGCCTGTCGGTATTTGGGTTGGCGACGCCCGCGACATCTCGTCTGTCGTCGCCCTTTACGTCCTTCCTGGCAACGCCTCGGGCGTTACCTTTACTTCGTTATTGACCTTAATCCTTGCCTTGGTCAACGCCTGATAACAGCGAAGAGCCCAAGGCTTTGCCTGTGCCATCCACGTGGCGCTCCTTGTATAGCTGATGGGACCTTCTGTCATTCGACTTGATCCACGTGGCGCTGCTTGTATGGTTGCTGGGGTGTCTAGTCATTCCATTTTCTAACTCCTGCTGTAACCCTGGCTCACTGTCGACGGCGGATCGTACCCCTGGATATTCTGTTGACGGGACATTTTCTGACTTAAACCAGAGGTGCCAGCATCGTCCTTTCATCTTCCACCACGTGTATCAATCGTGCGGTGCACCCATTCACGTCGTTTGGCGCTCTAACCGCTTTATTTAATTCTTCAGGCTCTGGAACTATCTTCATCGTTTTCTCCCTTCTCATAACCTACTTGCGTTCTTTATTCTTGCACCCTTTCTTCTCTGTCAAAGGGCTGTTCTAACCTTCACTCCCCTCGCTCAACCCTTGCATTTCTAGCCACCCTGATCTTGCTGAAGAATGTCTTCTCACGATGCTTCCGCCAGGGTCCGTCCCAAAGACTTGTACCCTTGGGCCTCGAGCGAACTTCTTGATGAATGTTCATGCTTGCTATCCACCAGGGCCGTACGAGAACACAAAGGGGAGTTGTGTTCTTACGACCATCGGGCCTTCGCGAGGAGGCACGATGACGACATCGCTGTGCTCCCATGCACTCTGGGGGAGCCAGTGTGTGGCGACGAACGGGCCAACAACGGGGTCCCTTTCTTTTACTTTTACCAGGTGGTGTTCAAGACCATCGGGGTGCGCTTACCCTTCTCCTGGTTCGAGAAGGAACTGCTGACGGAGATCAACGTGGCTCCAGCCCAGCTATACCCCAACAGCTGGGCCTTTGTTAAGGCCTTCGATGTCTTCTTTGGGTTTCTGGGTTGTGCACCCTCGGTTGACCTCTTTCTTCACTTTTTTGAGGTGAAGAGACAGAGACACAACCTCTGGGTAACTCTCAGCAGTGTACCCGGAAGAGTTCTCTTCACGCCTTTCCAAAGCTCGTTCACGGGGTGGAAAGGCCGGTTCTTCAAGATCTGCTGTACTGATCTTGTTCCCGACGCCCTCGATGGGTTTCCGTTGTACTGGGTGAGAGAGGAAAAGGTCCTCAAAGCCAAACCCCTCAAGAATCTGGCTCCAAGTGATCAAATAGCTTGCCGGATTCTTGCTGAGGCGGGAGGTTTTGACTCTGCTACGGTGATCAGCTTGGAGTTCAACGCTAGGACTCTTGAGAAGTACATAAGTAAGAACCACTGCCTTAGGCAACTTCGGTCTTCGTTACTTTCTAAAAGTGCCTGTCTTTCTTCACTGTGTCTCTAATACATCTGTTCCCTTTGTGCAGGTTCGAAAATAAGCCAAGAAAAGAGGACACGACTTACTCGAGCGCTGCGGGCTGGGAAAGGGGCTTCGCCTTCCTCCAGTGATGACTCTGATGAGCGCTGAGAAGTGGCTTGTTTGTGTTTTTGCACTTTGTACTGTACATTGCTTGTAACAACAATTTTCCAATATCATAACTCTTTACAATGCGACTTTACTTTTCATATGCCTCATATACCGCGCGACTTCCTTTCGTCTCGTTCTGTCGACGATGCATGTTTTTACTTGGGCGACGCCTTCTTTCTGGGCGACGCCAAGGCCTAGGCGATGCCTTCCTCCTTGGCGACGCCATGGTCTAGGCGGCGCATCACATTACTTCTAACAAGGGAAAATAATGGCTGAAAACCAAAGCACTTCTTTTTCTCAACTGGTTATTCCATTCATTAGGGTGACCTCATTAAAAAACCCCCAAAAGGGGAAAAAGAGCGTCCCCTTCAACTAAACTGTTACATGCTGCTTACATAAATCAACTGAAATAAAATTTTAAGTTGGTTGCATACCAACTGCGCGGGATAGGGCCCCCATCTAAAGTCTCCAGGTTGTACGAACCGTTGCCCTTAGCCTCAGTAACTCTGAAGGGCCCGGTCCACTTGGGAGACAGCTTATTCTCCAACTCGTAAGGGTGAACTTTCCTCATCACCAGGTCGCCCACCTGAAACTGTCGTGGGTTTACTTTAGAGCTATATTGCCGCTCCACTCTTCTCTTCATCGCTTCTGCTTTTATTCTAGCTTCTTCCCTGGCCTCTTCTAGCAGATCTAGGTTTACCCGTCTCTCCTCGTTAGACTCCTCCACCACAAAGTTTTGAAAACGCGGTGAGCTTTCGTGTATTTCTACTGGAATCATCGCGTCCGACCCGTACACCAAATTGAACGGCATCTCCATAGTAGAGGATTGGGGCGTGGTGTGGTATGCCCACACAATCCTTGGCACCTCTTCCACCCACGCCCCTTTGGCCTTCTCTAACCTTCTTTTTAACCCCCTCAGCAGAACTCTGTTTGCTGACTCTACTTGTCCATTGGTCTGGGGGTGTTCGACCGACGCGAACACTTGCTTGATTCCCACTTCAGCGCACAGATTTCTCAACTGCTAACTGGCGAACTGGGTCCCGTTGTCAGATATCAGGCGCCTGGGTACGCCAAAGCGACACACGATGTTTCTCCACACAAAATGCTGTACCTTATGCGCAGTGATTTGTGCCACGGGTTCTGCCTCTATCCACTTGGTGAAGTATTCGATGGCGACAATCAGATACTTCATCTGCCTGATTGCCAGTGGGAAAGGGCCCAGGATGTCAATACCCCATGTGTGGAAAGGCCACGGGCTGTATATGGACCGCAACTCTTCAGGCGGCGCCTTGTGCCAGTCGGCATGCTTTTGGCATTGCCTACACCGTTGGGCGTGCCGTGCGCAATCTTCTTTCACTGTTGGCCAGAAGAACCCTGCGCGTATTACCTTGGAGGCTAAGGATCTTCCCCCTACATGGCTTCCGCAGATGCCTTCGTGTAGCTCTGCCATTATCCTGGTGCACTCATCGCCACTGACACATGTTAGGATAGGGTGAGTGAAACCGTGCCTGAACAACACCCCATCCACCAAGGTATACCTTACGGCGTTCCTTTTGATTTTCTTACCCTCTTCAGGGTCTACTGGAAGGGCCCCATCCGCCAGGTACCGTTTATAGGGCGTCATCCAGGTGTCTCCCGTGGACAGGACACAAACCTGCATCTGCTCTTCCTCAGACACACCCGCGTACGTACTGATGCGGGGCGCCCTCTGCGTATCTTGGGTTAATGAGGAATGACTCCTCGGCCTTCCCCTTGATGCATAAATCTGGAGGACATCCACCCTGTTGTCTTCCACGAATCGACGCGGAGCTTTGAGGGTCTCCTGGATCACTGTCCTCTGTCTACCCCCCTTGCCTGAGCTGGCCAGCTTTGCAAGCAGGTCAGCTCTGGCATTCTGTTCCCTCGGGACGTGTATCAACTCAAGAGCGTTGAACGCCCCTCTCAACAACTGGACGTATTTGAGATACGCCGCCATCTGTGGGTCCTTCGCCTGGAACTCACCCGACACCTGCCCCGTGACCAACTGGGAGTCGCTCTTCACCAGGAGGTTCTGTGCGCCCATCTCTTTGGCCAAGAGCATTCCTGCAATCAAGGCTTCGTATTCTTCTTGGTTGTTACTTGCTTTGAAGGAAAAACGCAAGGCCTGCTCGATTAGTATGCCGTCGGGTCCTTCCAGCACTATTCCCGCACCACTCCCTTGCTGGTTTGAGGAACCATCGATCGAGAGCAGCCACTGTGAACCCGCTTCCACCTCTTGCTCACCTCCGGGCGAAAGTTCTGCTACAAAATCCGCATACACCTGCCCTTTAATGGATCCTCTAGGCTCGTACTGTATGTCGAATTCCGACAGTTCCACAGCCCAGCGTACCATTCTTCCTGCCACATCGGGCTTCTGCAGCACCTTCTGTATGGGGAGGTTGGTCATTACCACCACCGTGAAACTGTGAAAGTAATGACGGAGCCTCCTAGCCGAGAACACTACCGCCAGTGCCGCCTTTTCCAGCGCCTGGTACCTTGTCTCGGCTCCTTGTAAGGCTTTGCTTACAAAGTAGATGGGCTTCTGACTCTGGCTCTGCTCTTGTAACAACACAGAACTGATGGCCCTATCTGTTACAGTAAAATACAAACGGAGGGGCACGCCCGTTACCGGTTTGCAGAGGACCGGAGGCGTCGCCAGGTACTCCTTCAGTTTGACGAAAGCCGCTTCGCATTCCTAAGTCCATGCAAAGCGACTGTTTCTCTTGAGGCACTGGAAGTATGGGTGCCCCTTTTCTCCTCCAGCGGAAACAAACCTCGAGAGCGCCGCCATCCGCACTGTCAACTGTTGAACCTCCTTTACCGATGTCGGGCTCCGCATGGCAATAATGGCCGCACATTTGTCGGGGTTCGCTTCTATACCCCTCTCGGTGAGCAGAAAACCCAAGAATTTGCCGGCCTCTACCCCAAAAACACACTTCTCAGGGTTCAACTTGAGGCGGTACTTGGATATCGTGTTGAACAATTCCTCCAAGTCTGCCATGTGCTGTATCCTGTTCTGCGACGCCACCACCATGTCGTCCACATAGGCGTATACATTTCTCCCGAGCATTGGCGCCAAGACCTTATCCATTAACCTCTGGTACGTGGCGCCCGCGTTTTTGAGTCCGAAAGGCATCACCTTATAGCAATAACTGCATGTTTCAGTTATGAACGCAGTTTTGCTCTCGTCCCTGGGGTGCATCTTGATTTGGTTATAACCTGAGAAGGCGTCCAGGAAGCTTAACACTTTGCTGCCAGACGCGCTGTCCACTAGGGCGTCAATGTTGGGCAGCGGATAGGAATCCTTCGGGCACGCCTTATTCAGGTCCGTGAAGTCAACGCACATTCTCCATTTCCCGCTTGCCTTCTTCACCAGAACGACATTGGCGAGCCACTCAGGGTACTGAATCTCCCTAATGTGGCCAGCACTCAACAGCTTCTGCGTTTCGTCTTTCACCACCTGTTGTCGCTCCTCATTGAATTTCCTCCTTCTCTGACGCACGGGGCGAACCGTGGCGTCCATGTTGAGGTGGTGGCACAGAAAATCGGGTTCGATGCCCGGCATGTCCGAGGCGGACCACGCGAAGGCATCCATGTGGCGCGAAATCACTTCCGCCACCCCTTCCCGCTCTTCTGGGTTTAGCGAGCTTCCTAACTTGAAAGCTTTGCCGCCAATTTCCCTCTCTAGGATGTTGGTCGCGGGTTGCTCCCTATTATCATCATCAGCGGGCGCCGCTTCTTCTACGGGCGCCGCCTCCTCCACGTGCGCTTCCTCCATTGGCGCATCTGCTTCGGGCGTCGCCCTTTCTGCTATGGGTTCTTCGGGGGTCTGCCTAGCGGGCGTCGCCTCGATCATCGTTGCGTCCGCGATCGGTGGACGCTCGTACACCATGAAAACGCCTCTCTTCGTCTTCAGGCTGTTTTCGTAGCATTTTCTTGCCTCCTCTTGGTCTGATCTGATGACTATCACCCGGCCACTGAGGTCCGGTAGCTTCATCTTCATGTGCCGGGTGGAGGATATTGCACTCAGACGGTTTAGCGCTGGTCTGCCCAGCAAAATGTTATAGGCAGAGTTGGCGTTAACGACGAGGTACCGAATGCTCTCTGTTCGGGAGGCCTCTCCATCCGTGAACGTAGTCCTCAACTCCAGGTACCCCCGGACCTCTATCTGGTTATCCCCGAACCCATACAGACATCCCGTATAGGGACTCAGTAGATCGGGGGACAGCCGTAACTTATTAAAAGTCGACAGAAACATGACGTCTGTCGAGCTCCCTTGATCAACAAGCACTCGGTGGACCTTTCTCCCAGCCGTGACGACCGAGATGACAACGGGATCGTTGTCATGGGGCACCACATCTCGGAGATCCCTTCTTGTGAACACAATATCTGACTCCCAGGGCTCCCCCGAGAGCCTCTCTTCGATTGAATTTACCCTCCTCGCGTATTTCTTCCGCTGGGAGGCGGTGGGTCCTCCGCCGGAAAAACCTCCAGCAATGGTGTGGACCTCGCCAAGCACAGGCATCTCGTGTGCTGGCTCATCCACCGGCGACGGAAGGGTGGCGGTCGTGGTGGACTCTGCGACATAATCTTTCAAAAACCCAGTCCTCACCAGCTCATCTAGCTGGTAGCCCAACGACAGGCAATTATCAATTTGGTGCCCGAAAGCCTCGTGAAATTCGCACCAAGAGTCTTTACGGGGCCCTAGCACCTTGTCGGTCTTCGCCGGTCGCCTCAGCCTCTCAGCTATGTTGGGGACGGCGATCAAATCCTTCAACTCGACCACGAAGTTGTACCTCGCCGGTCTTGCTCTTTCTCTGGTGGGGCGTTCGCCTCCTGCGGGGCCCCGAGGCTGGGGCTTTCTGGCCTCGTAGAGGCGTCTCGTCTCTGGCTTCTTTCTCCCCGTCGTGGTCTCATTGACTCTGACGGGTTGAACTCGCGCCGGTCCCCTCGGGCGTGAGGGCACGGCACTGGTGCGCTTCACACATACCTCCCCTTCCGAGGCGATATGCTCCACCGCCCTGCGCCGTAACTCTGCGAAAGTCCTAGGGCAATTGCGGATAATAGATTCTCCAAAGGGCCCTGGGCATACGCCTTTCACAAATGCGTACACGATCATAGGCTCCTCTGTTGTACCAACTTTCACGACCTGGGCCCCGAAGCGATTGATATACTCCTTCAGGGTTTCCCCCTGATACTGCTTCACGTCAAACAGGTCGTAGGAGACCGGCGGCGGGGCCTTGTTGGCCAAATACTGTTCTCTGAATAACCGCGACAACTGGCGGAAAGATGTGATATGGCCCTCGGGAAGGCTGATGAACCAGTCCATAGCCATCCCGGTCAGGGTGCTCATGAAGAGCTTGCACTTGGCGGCATCAGAGCCGCCTATCAGGACCATCTGCGTGTGGAACGCCGCGAGGTGCGTCTCCGGGTCCTCCATCCCAGTGAAGATTGCCTTCGGTCCCGCGAACGTGTTCGGGATTGCTGCGTCTAGGATCTCCTGCGAGAACGGAGTGGAAAACTCCCTTGGTGGGGAGTGATTCTCCATCTCGTCGTGCCCAGGCCGCCTCCTATCGTTTCTCAGGCCCTGGCGCAACTCCTCATTCACACGGTGAAGCTCTTCGTTGCGCTCATGCGAGGCGTCAAGATCTTCGAATCCGCCATGTCCTGCTGCAACCCCCTCATTATTTCCAGGACCTGCTGCATGGATAGGTCTGCGGGGGCTGCGCACGCTGATCTTCGTCTGGTGGGGGCCATTGTCACTCCAACCTCCTTCAGCACTACCGTAACCTGGTAGATTTTCACGAACTTGTGTGATGGGACTGATGTTTTATATCGGCCCCACGGTGGGCGCCAAATGTTCCGTCCGGTTGACCGGGACGTCTTCGTGCGCGACCTCAACCGTCAGCTAAGGACTCCTTCCCACTAATTGCCTGTGATCCTGCAAAAAAGAAGGACAAAGAGGCGCCCTAGCGGCCGTTTGCACTCCGACGCTCAAGTCAGCCAACAAGAAACACCAAAACTGTCCACCCACGTATCTGAGCACCGCGTATGGCACTCTGCAGGTGGTAAAAGAAACTGTGTATATGTGTGTGTGTGTGTTGTCCCCTTCAGGCAAAAATATTCTCCAATCACTTGTACGTAGTCCTTAAGCACGGGCAAGCAACCAGAGAGTTTCTCCTAAATTTGTCGAAGGTTCCAACCCTTTTTCCGACATTCCCAGCGCTATTTAAACTGCCCCAGCATTTAAAGCGCCTTAAAGCGCTTTTAATCTCAAACGTAACGCACTCATTAAAGCGCTTAATAACGAAACGTAGCGCATTTAAGACGTTGAAGCGCTCGGGAGCCCTAATAGTACCTGAATGCTCGAAAGGGAAACTGTATTGAATATCTTTAATTACCTGGCACCTGACTAGAGGGTGTTTCTATTCCGGCATTGCTGTCATACACGTGGAGGGCCTCACGACGCCATGACCCCATCTGGGGGCGTTTCTGCCCATCTGGGGACGTTTCTACGTGTGGGTCCTCCTGTTTGGGAGTGCTACTGTGCTAGGGGTGGCTTTTTGGGTGCCAACTCATGCCCCCAAGTATCTAGCCACTTACTCTGAGAGCGTATCTGCCTTCCTCTCACACCCTGCACCCGGTTATCCTGGGCGTGACCTTCCTCTTGGGTCGTATCTGTCCCGAAGGCGTCTCTGGGGCGGCAGGGGTACTTCGTGAGTCAGGCTGCCCTTCACTGGTACTATCACTATGGCCTTGAAGCCACCTTTTCCTCCTCTTTATCACTTTCCCAAGATATCGGGACTTGAGGCTTTCCCACGACGTCGCTCCGTCCATGGTCTTTCCTACCCATGGGTATCGGGGAACCACACCGTGATTGCCTTGCTTTTACACTATTCGATCTGGCGACGCCCTCACGTGGGCGGCGCCTTCACCTGGGCGACTTAGTATATTAATTGATTGAAACACTTATGAATATCTTTGAAAAACAATTTAATGTGTTAAAATTGGGTTTTCATATGTTTAATATATTTTATACAATCTAAGGTCTATTAATTGATTCAAACACTTGTGATTCCTTTGAAAAACCATTTCACGTGTTCAAATTGTATTTTGAGATGTTTTAATACTTCTTTTTCAATCTAAGGTCTATTAATTGATTGAAACACTTGTGATATCTTTGAAAAACAATTTTATATGTTAAAATTGTGTTTTGATATGTTTAATACTTATATCATTTACAATCTAAGGTTTTATAACCTAGGAAACTATAAGAAAGTGAATGTTCTGTATAATAATAGTTTAAAAGTATCTTAACTATTGAAAACAAGTGTATTGCTTAACTAAATGTGTGCAACTTGTTCTTTTCACTATCAATTGATTGAAAACACTTACGATATCTCTGAAAACCAATTTCATGTGTTAAAATTGTGTTTTGATATGTTTAATATTTCTTTTACAATCTTAGTGTATTAATTGATTCACACACTTTTGAATATCTTTGAAAAACAATTTCATGTGTTAAAATTGTGTTTTGATATGTTTTAATATATTTTTTACAATCTAAGGTCTATTAATTGATTCAAACACTTGTGATACCTTTGAAAAGCCATTTCATGTGTTCAAATTGTATTTTGATATGTTTTAATACTTCTTTTACAATCTAAGGTCTATTAATTGATTGAAACACTTGTGATATCTTTGAAAAACAATTTCATGTGTTAAAATTGTGTTTTGATATGTTTAATACTTCTCTCATTTACAATCTAAGGTTTTATAACCTAGGAAACTATAAGAAAGTGAATGTTTTGTATAATAATAGTTTAAAAGTATCTTAACTATTGAAAAGAAGCGTATTACTTAACTAAATGTTTGCAACTTGTTCTTTTCGCTATTAATTGATTGAAAACACTTACGATATCTTTGAAAACCAATTTCATGTGTTAAAATTGTGTTTTGATATGTTTAATATTTCCTTTTCAAACTTAGTATATTAATTGATTGAAACACTTATGAATATCTTTGAAAAACAATTTAATGTGTTAAAATTGGGTTTTCATATGTTTAATATATTTTATACAATCTAAGGTCTATTAATTGATTCAAACACCTGTGATACCTTTGAAAAACCATTTCACGTGTTCAAATTGTATTTTGAGATGTTTTAATACTTCTTTTTCAATCTAAGGTCTATTAATTGATTGAAACACTTGTGATATCTTTGAAAAACAATTTTATATGTTAAAATTGTGTTTTGATATGTTTAATACTTATATCATTTACAATCTAAGGTTTTATAACTTAGGAAACTATAAGAAAGTGAATGTTCTGTATAATAATAGTTTAAAAGTATCTTAACTATTGAAAACAAGTGTATTGCTTAACTAAATGTTTGCAACTTGTTCTTTTCGCTATCAATTGATTGAAAACACTTACGATATCTCTGAAAACCAATTTCATGTGTTAAAATTGTGTTTTGATATGTTTAATATTTCTTTTACAATCTTAGTGTATTAATTGATTCGAACACTTTTGAATATCTTTGAAAAACAATTTCATGTGTTAAAATTGTGTTTTGATATGTTTTAATATATTTTTTACAATCTAAGGTCTATTAATTGATTCAAACACTTGTGATACCTTTGGAAAGCCATTTCATGTGTTCAAATTGTATTTTGATATGTTTTAATACTTCTTTTACAATCTAAGGTCTATTAATTGATTGACACACTTGTGATATCTTTGAAAAACAATTTCATGTGTTAAAATTGTGTTTTGATATGTTTAATACTTCTCTCATTTACAATCTAAGGTTTTATAACCTAGGAAACTATAAGAAAGTTAATGTTCTGTATAACAATAGTGTAATAGTATCTAAACTATTGAAAACAAGCGTATTAATTAACTAAATGTTTGCAACTTGTTCTTTTCGCTATCAATTGATTGAAAACACTTTCAATATCTTTGAAAACCAATTTCATGTGTTAAAATTGTGTTTTTATATGTTTAATATTTCTTTTACAATCTTAGTCTATTAATTGATTGAAACACTTATGAATATCTTTGAAAAACAATTTCATGTGTTAAAATTGGGTTTTCATATGTTTAATATATTTTTTACAATCTAAGGTCTTGTTCCGTCCGGTTGACCGGGACGTCTTCGTGCGCGACCTCAACCGTCAGCTAGGGTCTCCTTCCCACTGGTTACCTGTGGATTCCTGCAAAAAAGAGGACAAAGAGGCGCCCTAGCGGCCATTTGCACTCCGACGCTCAAGTCAGCCAGCAAGAAACACCAAAACTGTTCACCTACGTCTCTGAGCACCGCGTATGGCACTCTGAAGGTGGTAAAATGGACTGTGTATTGTCTGTGTTCTCCCCTTCAGGCAAAGATATTCCCCAGTCACTTGTACGTAACCTTAAAGCACGAGCAAGCAACCAGAGAGTTATCGTAAATTTGCCAAAAGTCCGAAGCATTTAAAGCGCCTTAAAGCGCTTTTAATCACAAACGTAACGCACTCATTAAAGCGTTTAATTAGAAAACGTAGCGCATTTAAGACGTTGAAACGCTTGGGAGCCATCATAGTACCTGAACGCTCGAAACGGAAATTGTATTGAATGACTTTAATTACCTGGCACCTGACTGGAGGGTGTTTCTATTCTGACATGGCTGTCGTACACGTGGAGGGCCTCACAACGCCATGACCCCATCTGGGGGCGTTTCTACGTGTGAGTCCTCCTGCTTGGGAGTGCTACTGTGCTAGGGGTGACTTTTTGGGTGCCAACTCATGCCCCCAATTATCTAGTCACTTACTTTGAGAGCGTATCTGCCTTCCTCTCGTACCCTGCACCCGGCTGCCTTGGGCGTGACCTTCCTCTTGAGTCGTATCTGTCCCCAAGGCGCCTCTGGGGCGGCAGGGGTACTTCACGAGTCAGGCTGCCCTCCACTTATGCTATCACTATGGCCTTGAAGCCACCTTTTCCTTCTCTTTATCGCTGCCCCGGGCTATCGGGACCTGAGGCCTTCCCACGGCGTCGCTCCCTCCATGGTCTTTCCTACCCATGGGTATCGGGGAACCACACTGTGATTGCCTTGCTTTAGCACTGTTTGATCTGGCGACGCCCTGGTTGGGCGACGCCTTCACCTAGGCGACGCCTTGTCTTGGCGATGCTGGCACTTGGCGTCTCTCCACCTAGGCGAAGCCTTGCGTTGAATTTGACTCTCCAGTCGTTGACTTTGACCTTGACTTAGTCAACGCCCGGATATGGGACGGTACACAAGCCCCCCAGTCTTAAGCCGAAGACTTGTCTTCAGCGCAAATACTAAAGCCTCACCCACGCCGTCCACGTGCCATCCTGATGACGTGTCATTCTCTGTTGACTCAACAATTCTTCGAATTACTGACGTGACACTTTGGACATCCTCTGAAATGGGAAAAATAATGCCCTTTGACGCTGCGCTTAATCGCGTGCCACGTGGTTCATCGTGCGGTCATCTTTAAGAACCTCTTGCGCTCCCCTTGAGCGCTTAATCCTGCAACACGTGGCATCATCACACGGTCATCATTTGTTGTCCCTCGCGCTTCTCGTAACGTTTAAGTTACCCAAACCCCGCGCTTGCCACTACTGTTACATCCACTTTCTCTGCCCTTTCTCATTGTTCATCTTCTCTGAATCCCTTCTCTCGCGACCCCTGTTCATTCGTGCTTCCGCTCTCCACGCCCTTCAGCCCCCAAAGGTACGGTTTTTTCCCTCCTTGATGATTCTCTTCACTGTATGAACTGCCTGGGACTGTCCATATTACCGCATTTCTTTGGATATCGTTTGTATGCTTCTTTGTTCCTCTCGTTCCCTTTCGCTCTCGTGTGGGTAGGGCGCTCCTAGGATTCTTCCATTTTTTCCCCTTTTCTTCTCCCAACTCCTTTTCTCTGAACCCTTTCTTTTTCTTTTGATCTTCAGCTTTGGCATCGATGGCGAAAACTAAGACCGCCGCGCCTCCCCCGCTCCCTAAGTCTTATTATAAGGGCGAATACGACTGGGCTCCCGACGATCTTCTCGACGAATGCTCCCTCCTAAACTCTGTTGAGGACGTGGAGGCTCACAGGGGGGAACCTGCGCTTTATAATTTCAACGCCTTTCATAAAAATCACGACTCCCAAGTCCTGGTATGCCGGGTGCGACCTGGGATGCCCGTTTGTGCGGACTCAAGAGATACTAGGGGAAGCCCCTTCTTCTTCCTTTATCAAATGGTACTCAAGAGAGTGGGCCTGCGTCTGCCCCTTACTTCTTTCGAGAAAGAGCTGCTTACAGAGATAAACACCGCTCCCGCCCAGCTCCACCCCAACAGCTGGGCTTTCGTGAAGGGGTTTCAGATTCTCTGCGGCTATCTAGGTGTCCCCTCTTCTGTAGACGTTTTTCTTCACTTTTTCGAGGTAAAGAAACAGGGGAAGAGCCTATGGATGAGCTTTTCTGGCATCGCCGGGCGCATCATCCTTACGCTCTTCCAAAATTCGTTCAAAGGATGGAAAGGGAAATTCTTCAAGGTACGTGCGACCAAGCGCGATCCTACCATCCTAGAGGGCTTTCCCCTATACTGGACGGATAAGCCCATAACCATGAAGGCCCTGGCTTTGGATGAGCTTACCCCCTCCGACCGGGACGTGTGCAAAGCCTTGGCGGGACTGGGGGTAGTCTTCGATACCGCCAAACTCATCGCGAACGAATTCAACGCCCATGGGCTTTCTACCTACTTTGGTATCTGCCCTTGATTGTTTATGATGCATTAGCTGTTGTGGTTATCTGCGTGTGTTTGGCCATAGAATTTCCCTCCTGCTTCATCTGAACCAACCTTTACTCTACTATTTTTCGCTGCTACAGGTTCAGTGATGACTTCCTCGAGGCGGCTTGCTCTTGCCAAATTTTTGAAAAAGGCAAAATCTACCAAAGAAGGTGGGGACGTCGTCGCCTCTAACGTGCTGCGGTTCCATTAGCCATGGCGTCGACCCCTGCTTCAGCGCGCCCTAACAAAGGGAAAAGGGTGTTGATAGTAGATTCTGACAGCGAAGACTCGGGTACTGCCCTGGTTTCCCATAAGAGGAGGGCTACGGGTCTTCCTGCCTCACCCGCCGCGCCCCCCGGCGATGGGAACTCTCTCAGGGACGATCCTCCTAGTGCCACCTCCCCCGCCTTCGCCGTTGCCGCATCGTGACACAGCTGAGGCCTCAGGCTCCGCCCCTCCTGTATCAGTCCCTGGCTCGACTTCGCGCAAACCCCGGATTCCTCGCTCCATTCATAGGGAGTTGACGCAGGGCTTCACCGAAGGAATGTCGCCGACTGATCCACAAAAGGGGGGAGGCATGCCTTATTATATGGGGGCCTTCCTAGCGGTGGCAATCAAGTGGCGCACTCAGGCTCGAAATGCTATCAAAGGGAGGGAGGCTCTCCGCAAGCTGAGACAAGAGGTGGGGGCGTTGAAGGAGGAGAAGCAAAACTGGGGACTCAAGGAGGAAGCTTCCCAATCTCTGCTAAAACTGGCCCATGAGGGCAGGGAGGGAGCTGAGGCGTACGCGCGAGAACTGGAACAGGCGCATGCCGCTCAACTAGCCCAGCTCTCCTATCAAATCCAAAACATTAGCCTCCAGGAGGCGGCTCTTACATCCGAGGTGCAGCGAAGAAAACTTGATGAGTTGGATGCTGCTTGGAGGCAGAAGCTAGGTGAGAGAGAGGACGCCTTGGCTGCGAAGGTTGAAGCTTTGAGCCTTCTCCAAGCCGAGGCTAGCAAGCTCCGCGTGGAGAAGGAATTCCTGGAGAAGCAATTGACATCCAAGGATTCCAGGATTACGGAACTAGAGGGGGAGGTCCAAGAACTGACTGGGGAGATGGCGGGGGCGTTTGAGGAGGGCTTCCAAGAGGCTCTGACCCAGGCGTCCTGCGAGAACCCGGGCATCAATATTTCGAACTGCGACCCCACACACCATGTCGTCGACAGGAAGGTCGTGCCCATGGACTTGGATGACTGAACCGCTGTCTCTCACCCGCCACCTTTACCTTCAAGCTTAATTCCTTTATACTTTACCTTCGTTTTTGACTTCCTCTGTTAAGACTTGTAATTCTTTGAACCATCCGTACTCTTGTTACAAATCTGGGTGTTCGTATGATTGCTTTTGTGCCTTCGCGATATAGAATCCTGCCTGTGCGTTCTTACTCTCATTCTTTGCCTTCGCGCGCTTCGGTTATTTTATTTGTGTTTTGCCTGTTTCTTTCACTTCGTTGGATGGCCTTGTATGCCCGGGAAAGGTCGCGTGCCAACCCTCCCACCCATGGAGAGGCTCACCTAGTGACGTCGTATCGTCCACGGGGTGTCTCTAACACCGAAACGGTTCTTTCCTTGATTCTTAGCATCCGGCGCCCACGCCTAAGGAGAGGCCTGCTACAGCAGCGCCGTATCGTCCCCGGGTGTCTAAAACGTCGAGTGCTTTGGGGGGGGGGGGGGGGGGGGGGGCGGGGTCGTTCCCTCTATGGTCTTTCCTTCCCATAGGTATCGGGGAACACCCTGCCAGCGATTCGCCGGTGTTTGGCGGTCTTATCTCCCTCCACAGTCTTTCCTACCCGTGGGTATCGGGGAGGTGACACCAGCAACTAACTCTCCCCCCTTCAATTTCGTCCCCCTCCACAGTCTTTCCTACCTGTGGGTATCGGGGAGGCGACCCTGTAGATATTTGGGTTGGCGACGCCCGCGACGTCTCACGCTGGCATCGCCCTTCACATCCTTCCAGGCGACGCCTCGGGCGTTACCTTTACTTCGACGTTGACTTTGATCCTTGCCTTGGTCGACGCTTGATGACAGCGAAGAGCTCAAGGTTTTGTCCGTGCCATCCACGTGGCGCTTCTTGTATGGCTGATGGGACGTTCCGTCATTCGACTTGATCCACGTGGCGCTGCTTGTATGGATGATGGGACATTCAGTCATTCCACTGAGTCCTGACTCCTGCTGTGCCCCTGACCCACTTCCGACGGCGCATCGTACCACTGGATATTCTGTTGATACGACGTTCTCTGATTTTAACCAGCGGTGCCAGGGTCATCCTTCCATCTTCTGCCACGTGGATCAATCGTGCGGTGCATCCATTCGCGTCGTTTGGCGCTCTAACCGCTTTATTTAACTCTTCAAACTCTGAAACTATCCTCATCATTTTCTCACTCTTCATAACCTACTTACGTTCTTTCTTCTTGCACCCTTCCTTCTTGCACCATTTCCTTTCTCACGAAGGGTTGTTCCAGCATTCGCTTCCCTCGCTCAACTCTTGCATTTCCGGCAGTCCCTACACTCTTGACAATCCCTAATCTTGTCAAAGAATGTCTTCTCATGTTGCTTCCTCCAGGGTCAATCCCAAGGACTTGTACCCTTGGGCTTCGAGTGAACTTCTTGACGAGTGTTCATGCTTACTTGCTACCAGGGCCATAAGGGAGCACAAAGGGGATTCGTGTTCCTATGACCATCGGGCGTTCGCGAGGAGGCATGACGACGACATCGCCGTGCTCCCTTGCACTCTAGGGGAGCCAGTATGTGGAGACGAACGGGCCAACGAAGGGGTCCCTTTCTTTTACTTTTACCAGGTGGTGTTCAAGACCATCGGAGTGCGCCTACCCTTCTCCTGGTTCGAGAAGGAACTGCTGACGGAGATCAACGTCACTCCGGCCCAGTTATACCCCAACAGCTGGGCCTTTGTCAAAGCCTTCGACATTCTCTTCGAGTTTCTGGGCTGTGCTCCCTCGGTTGACCTCTTTCTTCACTTCTTCGAGGTGAAGAGGCAGAGACACAACCTCTGGGTAACTCTCAGTAATGTACCCGGGAGAGTTCTCTTCACACCCTTCCAAAGCTCGTTCACCGGGTGGAAAGGCCGGTTCTTCAAGATCTGCCGTACTGACCTTGTTCCCGACGCTCTGGATGGGTTTCCGCTGTACTGGGTGAGAGAGGCGAGGGCCCTCAAAACCAAACCCTTCAAGAAGCTGGCTCCAAGTGATCAAATAGCTTGCCGGATTCTTGCTGAGGCGGGAGGTTTTGACTATGCCACTTTGATCAGCCTAGAGTTCAACGCTGGGACTCTCGAAAAGTACATATGTAAGAGCCACTGCCTTAGAAACTTCGGCCTTCATTGCTTTCTAACTGTGTATGTCTTGCTTCATGGTGTCTCTGACACGTTTATCTCCCTTGGTGCAGGTTTTAAAATAAACCATGAAAGGAGGACACGACTTACTCGAGCTCTGCGGGCTGGGAAAGAGGCTTCGCCTTCCTCCAGTGCTGATTCTGATGGCCACTGAGAAATGGCTTGTTCGTGTTTTTGCATGATCTGTAGTGTTTGCTCCATTTGTGCTACTCCCATTGTATTGAACATTGCTTGTAACAACAACTTCTCAATATCATACTTGATTTTTTGCAACGCCACTTTACTTTGCATATGCTTCGCGTACCGCGCGCTTTTCTTTCGTCCTGTTCTTCCAACGGTGCATGCCTTCACCTGGGCGACGCCTTCACATGGGCGACACCTTTATCTAGGCGACGCTTTCTTTCTTGGCGACGCATCACATTACTTCAAACGGAGAAAGATAAAGGCTAAAAACCAAGGCACTTCTTTTTCTCAAACTGGTTTTACCTTTTATTAGGGTGACCTCATTAAAAAACCCCCGAGAGGGAAAAAGAGCGTCCCCTTCAACTAAATTGTTACATACTGCTTACATAAGTCAACTGAAATAAAATTTTAAGTTGGCTGCATTCCAACTGCGCGGGATAGGACCTCCATCTAAAGTCTCCAGGTTGTACGAACCGTTGCCCTTAGCCTCAGTAACTCTGAAGGGTCCGGTCCACTTGGGAGACAGCTTATTCTCCAACTCGTATGGGTGAGCTTTCCTCATCACTAGGTCGCCGACCTGAAACTGTCGCGGCTTTACCTTAGAGCTATATTGCCGCTCTACTCTTCTCTTCATCGCTTCAGCTTTTATTCTAGCTTCTTCCCTGGCCTCGTCTAGCAGATCCAGGTTTACCCGCCTCTCTTCATTGGATTCCTCCACCACAAAGTTTTGAAAACGTGGTGAGCTTTCATGTATTTCTACTGAAATCATCGGGTCCGACCCGTACACCAAACTGAAAGGCGTCTCCATAGTAGAGGATTGGGGCGTGGTGTGATATGCCCATACGATCCTTGGTACCTCTTTCGCCCACGCCCCTTTGGCTTTCTCTAACCTTCTTTTTAACCCCCTCAGCAAAACTCTGTTTGCCGACTCCACTTGTCCATTGGTCTGGGGGTGTTCAACCGATGCGAACACTTGTTTGATTCCTACCTCAGCACAGATTTCTCAACTGCTGACTGGAAAACTGGGTCCCGTTATCAGATATCAGGCGCCTAGGTACGCCAAAACGGCACACAATATTCTTCCACACGAAATGTTGTACCTTGTGCGCAGTGATCTGTGCAACGGGCTCTGCCTCTATCCATTTGGTGAAGTATTCGATGGCGACGATCAGATACTTCATCTGTCTGATTGCCAGTGGGAACGGGCCCAGGATGTCGATTCCCCATGTATGGAAAGGCCACGGGCTGTATATGGATCGCAATTCTTCCGGCGGCGCCTTATGCCAGTCGGCGTGCTTTTGGCATTTCACTGTAGGCCAGAAGAAACCTGCGCGTATTACCTTGGAGGCTAGGTATCTTCCCTCTACGTGGCTCCCGCAGATGCCTTCGTGTAGCTCCGCCATTATCCTGGTGCACTCGTCGCCGCTGATGCATGTTAGGATAGGGTGAGTGAAACCGTGCCTGAACAGCACCCCATCCACCAAAGTATATCTTGTGGCATTTCTTTTGACTTTTTTACCCTCTTCAGGCTCCACTGGGAGAGCCCCATCCGCCAGGTATCGCTTGTAGGGCGTCATCCAAGTGTCTCCCTTGGCTAAAACGCATACCTGCATCTGCTCTCCCTCGGGCACGCCCGCGTACATGCTGATGCGGGGCGCCCTCTGCGTATCTTGGGTCAGAGAGCAATGACTCCTCGGCCTTCCCCTTGATGTATAAATCTGGAGGACATCCACCCTGTTGTCTTCCACGAATCTACGCGGAGCTTTGAGAGTCTCTTGGATCACTGTATTTTGTCTACCCCCCTTGCCTGAGCTGGCCAGCTTTGCAAGCAGGTTAGCTCTGGCATTCTGCTCCCTCGGGACATGTATCAGCTCAAGAGCGTTGAATGCTCCCTTCAACAACTGGACGTATTTCAGATACGCCGCCATCTGTGGGTCCTTCGCCTGGAACTCACCCGACACCTGTCCCGTAATCAGTTGGGAGTCGCTCTTCACCAGGAGGTTCTGTGCGCCCATCTCCTTGGCCAGGAGCATTCCTGCTATCAGGGCTTCATATTCCGCCTGATTGTTACTTGCCTTGAAGGCGAAGCGTAGGGCCTGCTCGATCAGTATGCCGTCGGGTCCCTCCAAGACTATTCCCGCACCGCTCCCTTGTTGGTTGGAAGAGCCATCAACCGAGAGCAGCCACTGCGAACTCACTTCCACCTCTTGTTCACCTCCGGGCGACAGTTCTGCTATAAAATCTGCGTACACCTGCCCTTTGATGGATCCTCTAGGCTCATACTGGATGTCGAATTCTGACAGTTCTACCGCCCAGCGCACCATTCTTCCCGCCACATCAGGCTTCTGCAGTATTTTCTTCTGCCACCCCTTCCTGTTCTTCTGAGCTCAGCGAACTTCCTAACTTGAAAGTCTTGCCGCCAATTTCCCTTTCTACAGCGCTAGCCGCGGGCTGTTCCCCGCTATCATCTTCGAAGGGCGCCGCCTCCACCACGGGCGTCGCGTCGTCAGGGCCTTCCTCCATAAGCGCATCTGCTTCAGGCATCGCCCTCTCTACTATGGCCTCTTTAGGCGTCAACCCAGCAGGCGTCGCCTCAATTATCGTCGTGTCCACGCTCGGCGGACGTTCATACACCATGAACACGCCTCTCTTCGTTTTCAGGTTGTTCTCATAGCATTTCCTTGCCTCCTCCTGGTCTGACCTGATGACTATCACCTGGCCATTGAGGTCCGACAGCTTCATCTTCATGTGACGTGTGGAGGACACCGCGTTCAGACGGTTTAATGCTGGTCTGCCCAACAAAATATTGTAGGCAGAGTTGGCGTTCATGACAAGGCAGAGCCTCTCTTCGATTGAATTTACCCCCCTCGCGTATTTCTTCCGCTGGGAGGCGGTGGGTCCCCCGCCGGAAAAACCTCCAGCAATGGTGTGGACCTCGCCAAGCACAGGCATCTCGTGCGCTGGTTCCTCCGCCGGAGGCGGCAAGGTGGCGGTCGTTGCGGGCTCTGCGACATAGTCCTTCAAAAACCCAGTCCTCACCAACTCATCTAGCTGGTAGCCCAACGACAGGCAATTATCAATGTGGTGCCCGAAAGCCTCGTGGAATTCGCACCAAGAGTCTTTACGAGGCCCTAACACCTTGCCGGTCGCCTCAGCCTCTCAGCTATGTTAGGTACGGCGATCAAATCCTTCAACTCAACCACGAAGTTGTACCTCGCCGGTCTCGCTCTTTCTCTGGCGGTGCGTTCGCCTCCTGCTGGACCCCGGGGCTGGGGCTTTCTGGCCTCGTAGGGGCGTCTCGCCTCTGGCTTCTTTCTCCCCGTCGTGGTCTCATTGACCCTGACGGGTTGAAATCGCGCCGGTCCCCTCGGGCATGAGGGCACGACACTGGTGCGCTTCACACTTACCTCCCCTTCAGAAGCAATATGCTCTACCGCCCTACGCCGTAGTTCAGCGAAAGTGCTAGGGCGGTTGCGGATAATGGATTCTCTACAAGGACCGGGGCATACGCCTTTCACAAATGCGTACACGATCATAGGCTCCTCTGTCGTACCAACCTTCACGATCTGGGCCCCGAAGCGATTGATATACTCCTTTAGGGTCTCCCCTTGATACTGCTTCACATCGAACAGGTCGTAAGAGACTGGCGGCAGGGCCTTGTGATGGAGATCAAGCTCAAGAGGACATGGAGGCCAATCAACAAGATCAAGAAGAGGTGGAGGCACAAATGGAGGACGCCCATGGAGGTCAAAGTCCACCTCAAAGGATTACAAGAAGCATGTTCAAAGCTTTGGGAGCTAGAGGACATTTATTTTCTCTTTTTGTAATTTCTTTAGTTGAAGGTGCTTAGAGGGAAACATTAGAAACCTCTTTTGTTTTAGCATCTTTTAGGCTTTAGTTAGGAGCTTTAGGAGAGGGGGTGTATTAGTAGATAGGTGTGGGAGTAAATAAGGAGGTGCCAAAGTGAGAGAAGGGATCACACCTTCCTCATGCTTTGTTTTAGGCGCAAATTCTAGAAGCTTTTTAGGAGGGAGTTTTTGAATTTGTGTAGCTTACTTTTCAGCACCTTAGGCTATAATAGAGGTGCTCTCTTTGTAAAACTCAGATTGGAATTAATCTAAGAAAACTCTACTCAAATTTTGAGTGAACTTTGGAGAGCTTTTGGAGCCTTCTTCTCTAGTCTTATCTTGATGGATCATTGGAGTCCTCAAGTGGCGGCATCACTCTCATCTAGGAGCATTCCACACTTCTAGTGGCGAGATCATCCAACATTCTTCCATCTTCATGAGCACTCTCTTCTCCTTCCTTTCACTCTCATGTTGTCTTGTGTTCTTGAGTTTTGGTTTGGTGCTCTTGCTGTTTTTTTATGAGTTTTGGTTCAGCAGTTTTATATTTCAGTCCATTCATCTTGTTCCTTTGCTTTTCTTACTCTTTTTTTCGGTTCAATTTGACTAAAATTGGTTCATCCAAATGAGTTTGGGATTTGGTACTAGTTTTTGGTGAGTTCTTGTCTTAGAACAATAATCCAACTCTAAGAAAAGTGCCTCTATAATGTCCAACTCAAGGTGATTCCTAAGAAGGTCAAAAACCTTTCTCTATATGGCTAGTGGAATCACATCATGTGGTATCATGAGTCTTAGGTTCATTCTTGTTTAATTGTTGAGTTGTGTGCACTTTATTTCAAGAGCTCTTTAATTTTCTTGCAATTTAAGTTTCTGTTTTAGAATTTTAATTGAGTATTCTTGTTGTTTTTCTTTTACACCAAGTGCTTGTGAAAAGGTTTATGGCACTCATAATTCTTATGAGTATGGTTGCTCTTTTGGAATGGCATTATCCTTCCTAGAGTTTACCTTAAGCTTCCTTTCACTTGTTGTTAAAATTTATGATGTGTCTTTTAATTTTGTAATCATGTCAAGTTTTGTCTTAGTCATGTTATTCCATATTTGTCATTACTTCTAGTAGTACTTTTATTGCTTTGATTGTTTCTTGCTTTGGTGTCATATAATTTTCTGAATTGATGTTGATCCTTTGTGCATTTTCTTTTTAGAATTGAGTTCATACTTGTATTCTAGACCTATACAAGTTCCAATACATCATTTTCCATTATGTCTTTGCTAGTTCATAATTCTGTTTTTTGTTCCTATTAGGATTCCTCTGTTTCTGAAAAAAAAAAAGTGCTTACTGTTTTTCCTTATTGCAATTGATTTACTTACTGGAAAATTATGAAATTCTGGATTTGAGATATTCAAAGTGTTATAAAATAATAGAAAAAAGAATCATTCAAAAATACGAAGTACACAAAAAATGATAAATAAAATAAAAAAAGTGTACATTTCTGCCGAAAAAAATACGGTAATCTGGCAGCGATTTTGAAAATATTATTTCTCTCAATTGGCTTACTGTTTTTAATTGATTCCAGTGCCATTATTGAGTTAACATCTTGAAGTTTCTGTGGTTTAAATTTCATAATCCAGTTCGCTCTACATCATTCCAGTTAAATCAGTTAATATCAAGCACAGTTTGCATTAAAAAAAATTTCCAGTAGCTAAATTTTTGTTTTCTTCATCTACTCTAGTGCTTTTCCTTAAGTATTCTTTTGTGTGCCTACTTTTCTCATTGAGTTCTTTATTTTCTTGATTGTCTTTCATTCTTACTCTTTGAGTTTGTCTTACATATAATATTCTTTTTGCAATTACCTTTCCTTGCTTATACCTTTTCTTGTTTGTCTTTATTGTTTCATTGGTTTTGTGGTGGTTGCTCTTGAGATTGGTGTGCTTGCTTTGACATATTTCATTTGAGGATTCCAAGGCCTCAAGATCAGATTGGTGCAAGAACATTATTTCTTTGAGAGTGATCTCTTTTTTCAGCCTCATTTCACTTCGGCAGTTTCATTGCCAAGCTCACTGTTTTTGCTAATTTTTTAACTTGTTTGCTGTTTTGTGTGTTTGCTGTTTTTAATTACAAATGGCTGGATTTTCAAGTGATGCATCCTACAAGCAGAATTCTCCTTCGAAAGCTTCAATTCTTGGTGAATTACATGAAGCTCAAAGAACAATTAGACGGTTGGAGGAGAAAATGCAAAAGATGGAGGTCCAACAAGCTAGACCATCTCCTTCTATCCATGATGGACATCATTCTCATAGACCATCTTCAAGAGCTTCTTCAAATGATGTTGGCCGTGAAGATGAGCATAGGAGAAGGAGACCTCCACCCCAAGTCCATGGACAAAGACATCATCACCAAGGGGAAAGAATTCACTACGGCAATGGCTTCTATCATGATGCAAAGTCCAAGCTTCCTTCGGTCAAGTTACCTTGTTTTAATGGTTCTAGTGATCCAAATGTATATTTAGATTGGGAGGCTAAGTGTGAACAAATTTTTGAGATCCATGAGATCCAAGATGAGCATAAGCTCAAGCTAGCCACCCTAGAGTTTAGTGATTATGCCATGAAATGGTGGCATGGAATTGTAAAGGACATTATCTATCACAAGGGTCCTCCCGTGAACTCTTGGAACTCTTTAAAGGATCACATGCGCGCTAGGTTTGTGCCCCCACATTTTAGGAAAGACCTCATGTTGAGACTCCAATGGTTTCAACAAGGCACGCTAAATGTGGATGAATATTATAAGGAGCTTGAGACGCTTGTGCTTAAAATTGAATTAGAAGAAAGTGAAGAAACCATGGTTGCTAGGTTTGTGAGTGGTCTTAGGAAGGATATTCAAGACATTGTTGAGTTACAAGAGTATTCATCATTGGGCTCTTTAGTTCATCTTGCAATGAAGGTGGAAGCCCAACTTGCTAAGAAAAACTCTTTTAAAAATGCTTCCAATGATGGATACTACTCCAAGTCTTGGAGAGACAAAACTTCTTTTTCTAAACATCCTTCCAAAGATTCTTCTTTCAAACCCAAGGAATCTAAGCCATCAACTTCTAGACCTAAGTCTCCCACTAGAACATCTAATACTAAATGCTTTAAATGTATGGGTTATGGTCATATTGCTGCAAATTGTCCTTCCAAACGAAGTATGTACATGCATGAGGGCATTGTAGTTAGTGAGCATGATTCGGATTCTCCTAAGCATTCATTGCATTCTCATGCATCTAGTGAGGAAGAGAGCGAATGTCCACTTGAAGGGGACTTGTTAGTTGTGAGAAGACTTCTTGGACAAGTTTCACAACCTTTTGATGAAAGTCAAAGGGAAAATATTTTCCATACAAGATGTCTTATTCAAAACAACATTTGTTCCTTGATAGTGGATGGGGGTAGTTGTGCAAATGTGGCTAGTACAAGAGTAGTAGATAAGCTTGGATTGCCTACTATCTCTCATACAAAGCCCTACAAGTTACAATGGCTTAGTGAAGTAGGAGAAATAATTGTTAATAAACAAGTCCTCATCCATTTCTCCATTGGAAAATACAAAGATGAGGTATTATGTTCTTTGAGCTTGAAGAGTTAAGCTTGAAGAGGAAAGTGAATGTCTTGTATAATAATAGTTTAAAAGTGAATGTTCTATTCAAAGATAAAATACCATCATACTAAACCGCCCAACGAAGTGTGAGAAACGGGCAGAATACAGATAAAATAATTGAGGCGTATAAAGGGAAAAGATGAGAACGAGATCGCATAGGCGGAATCGTATGTGAAAAAGAAATAAGAACAACCATGCGAATGTCCCGAATCAGTAACAAGAGTGTGGATAGTTCAAAGAATTACAAGTTTTGGCAGATGAAATTAAAAAACGAAGGTAAAGAATGAAGAGTTAAGCTTGAAGAGGAAGGTGGCGGATGAGGGGCAGCAGTTCAGTCGTTCAAATCCATGGGCACGACCTTCCCGTCGACTACGTGGTGTGTGGGGTCGCAGTTTGAAAGGTTGACGCCAGGATTCTCGCAGGACGCTTGGGACAGGGCCTCTTGGAACCCCTCCTCGAAGGTGCCCGCCATCTCCTGGATAAGGGACTTTTTCTCCTTCTCCAGCTCCTCAATGGCGGCGTCTCCAGAGGCCACCTGCTTCTCTAGAGGCTCTTTCTCCACACGAAGCCGGCTAACCTCGACCTGCAGTTTGTCGTAGTCAACTCGGAGAAGGTCCATAGCTTTGGCCTGCGTGGCCATTTCCTCCTCCATCCGTTCTACCTTGGCAGTTTGTTCACAGCAACGGTCCTTCAGGTCCTTTTGAGTTTCCGCGTCTGCTTTGACCAATTCCTGAAGACCCGCTACCTGTACTTGGAGAGCAACTTCACGAGCGTAGAAGTCAGCCTGGAGCTCCAAGGCCTCTGCCAGTTTCCTCTCAGCTTCTGCCCTGGACTCTTGTGCTTGTTTCAGAGAGGAACAATAAGCCTCGTTCTGGCGTCCCAGGGCCTTCATCTCCTCCTCCAGGGTGGTTGCTTTCGTTTCCAAGGCCTGGAGAGTTTGAGTTTGCAAGACAGCGTTTCTGGCCTGGGAGCGCCATTCAAGAGCCACCGCCAAGAAGGCCCCCAAATAGAAAGGCATACCTTCCCTCCTGTCAGTACCTTCTGGCATAGTCCCGCCGCTGAAACCCCTCATCAGGTGCATGATTGGAGGGGGAATGGCAATGAAGTCAGGGGCGGCAGCATCGGGAGCCGGGGAAGCGGCGGTTTCTGGCGGCGGCAGAGGAGGGGAAGATTCGGCACCTTCGCCCCTTTCCTCTTGAAGAATCATAGGAGGGAGTGAGGTTGCGCTTGGAGGGTTGTCCATGAAGGGGTTCCCTCCCGGCGGCGGCGTCTCTACCAGAAGAGGAACACGCACGGATTTTCTCCTCCTGAAGGGTGCCACGCCCTCTGATTCCTCATCATCTGACAGAATCTCCAAAACCCTTTTTCCTTTGTCGAGAGGAGTTGGAGCTGGTGATGAGGCTGCAGCTAGGGGAACGACGGCGATAGGCGGAGGAGAACTGGGAGTCGGGAGCACTTTGGAGCCAGGTGGAGACGCCGGATATGGGCTAGAACAAGCTTTAGCGGTGACGGGAGGTGGCGGTGACGGAGCCGGTGGGAGAGCCGGATTGGCAGCAGGGCTGGAGGAGGCGCCTGCCTTGGCGGCACGAGCCTCCTTCAGTGCTTTCGCCAACATTATTCTTTTGGAAGTGCCCATCACCGATCCTACATCAAGACAGGCCAAACAACAAGGATTAGCACTGGAGCAGTTATGTGGATTCACAATACAGTAAGAGATGCGAAATGCAAGTAACATTGTGCAGTGAAAAACGGTAATGCAGATAACCATAGCAACTAATGCATCATAAATCGCCAAGAACAGATACCGAAGTATGTAGAAAGCCCATGGGCATTGAATTCGTTCACGATGAGCTTGGCGGTATCAAAGACTATTCCCAATCCCGCCAAGGCTTTGCATATATCCCGGTCAGGCGGGGCAAGTTCGTCCAGAGCCAAGGGCTTCATAGTTATGGGCTTGTCTGTCCAGTACAGGGGAAAGCCCTCTAGAATAGTAGGATCGCGCTTGGTCGCGCGAACCTTGAAAAATTTCCCCTTCCAGCCTTTGAACGAATTCTGGAAGAGCGTCAGGATGATGCGCCCGGCGATGCCAGAAAAGCTCATCCAGAGACTTTTCCCTTGTTTCTTTACCTCGAAGAAGTGAAGAAAAACGTCCACAGAGGAGGGAACTCCTAGGTAGCCGCAGAGAATTTGGAACCCCCTCACGAAAGCCCAACTGTTGGGATGGAGTTGGGCGGGAGCAGTGTTTATCTCTGTCAATAGCTCTTTTTCGAAGGGAGTTAGGGGCAGACGCAGGCCCACCCTTTTTAACACCATCTGGTAGAGGAAGAAGAAAGTGAATCCCCCAGTATCCCGTGAGTCCGCGCAAACGGGTATCCCAGGTCGCACTCGGCTTACCAGGACTTGGGAGTCATGACTCTTGTGGAAAGCATTGAAGTTATAGAGGGCAGGGTCCCCCCTGTGGGCCTCCACGTCCTCAACGGAGTTCAGGAGGGAACATTCGTCCAGAAGTTCGTCGGGGGCCCAGTCATATTCGCCCTTATAATGAGACTTGGGGAGCGGGGGAGGCGCGGTGGTCTTGGGTTTTGCCATCAACACCAATGCTGAAGACCAAAGGAGAAAGAAAGGGTTCAGAGAAAAGGGGTTTTGGAGAGAAGAAAAGGGGAAAATGGAAGAACCCTAGGAGCGCCCTACCCGCAAAAGAACGAAGGGAAACAAGAGGAATAACGAAGCATACAAGCAACATCCAGGGAAATGCGGTAATATGGACAGTCCCAGGCAGTTCATACAGTAAAGAGAATCATCAAGGAGGGAAAAACCGTACCTTTGGAGGCAGTAGGAGAGCGCAGGAAGGAGAGAATCGCGATTGCAGAGAAAGGGATTTTGAAGGCGATGAACAGTGCGGAATTGCAGAGTGAATGAATGTAACAGTAGAGTGAGCGCGGGGTTTGGGGTAACTTAAACGTTACATTTCGTAACCCAAGAGGCGCTAACTAAGGGCCGCAGGATCGGGCCACGCGTCAGAAGGTCGATTGCCCAGGGGAAGCGCAAGGGTCTCTAAAGGAGGGCCACGCGATGGGCCACGTGGCGCGCGATAAAGGGTAGCCCAAAAGGCGTAATCATCCCCATTGCAGGGAATGTCCAATCGGTCATTAAGAATACCCCTGTGGTTCAGATAATGTCGCGTCAGTAATTCGAAAATTTGCTGAGTCAGCAGAGAATGACACGTCATCAGGAAGGCACGTGGATGGCGGGGGCAAGGCTTTAGTCTTTGCGCTGAAGACAAGTCTTCGGCTTAAGACTGGGGGGCTTGTGTACCGTCCCGTATCAGGGCGTTGACTAAGTCAAGGTCAAAGTCAACGACTGGAAAGTCAAAGTCAGCTCGAGGTGTCGCCCAGATGTAGGGACGCCAAGAGGAAGCGTCGCCTAGGCGAAGGCGTCGCCTAGGTGAAGGCGTCGCCCAGGGGAGGGCGTCGCCAGATTAAACAGGGTAAAAGCAAGGCAATCACGGTGTGGTTCCCCGATACCCATGGGTAGGAAAGACCATGGAGGGAGCGACGTCGTGGGGAAAGCCTCAGGTCCCGATATCTCGGGAAAGTGATAAAGAGAAGAAAAAGGTGGCTCCAAGGCCATAGTGATAGTACCAGTAAAGGGCAGCCTGACTCGCGAAGTACCCCTGCCGCCCCAGAGACGCCTTCGGGACAGATACGACCCAAGAGGAAGGTCACGCCCAGGATAACCGGGTGCAGGGTGTGAGGGGAAGGCAGAGACGCTCTCAGAGTAAGTGGCTAGATACTTGGGGGCATGAGTTGGCACCCAAAAAGCCACCCCTAGCGCAGTAGCACTCCCAAACAGGAGGACCCACACGTAGAAACGTCCCCAGATGGGCAGAAACGCCCCCAGATGGGGTCATGGCGTCGTGAGGCCCTCCACGTGTATGACAGCAATGCCGGAATAGAAACATCCTCTAGTCAGGTGCCAGGTAATTAAAGATATTCAATACAGTTTCCCTTTCGAGCATTCAGGTACTATTAGGGCTCCCGAGCGTTTCAACGTCTTAAATGCGCTACGTTTCGTAATTAAGCGCTTTAATGAGTGCGTTACGTTTGAGATTAAAAGCGCTTTAAGGCGCTTTAAATGCTGGGGCAGTTTAAATAGCGCTGAGAATGTCGGAAAAAGGGTTGGAACCTTTGGCAAATTTAGGGGAAACTCTCTGGTTGCTTGCCCGTGCCTTTAGATTACGTACAAGCGACTGAAGAATATTTTTGCCTGAAGGAGACAACACACACATATACACAGTTCTTTGACCACCTTCAGAGTGCCACACGCGGTGCTCAGAGACGTGGGTGGACAGTTTTTTGGTGTTTCTTGCTGGCTGACTTGAGCGTCGGAGTGCAAACGGCCGCTAGGGCGCCTCTTTGTCCTCTTTTTTGCAGGAATTCACAGGCAATTGGCGGGAAGGAGTCCCTAGCTGACGGTTGAGGTCGCGCACGAAGACGTCCCGGTCAACCGGACGGAACAAAAAGACTTCTTGGACAAGTTTCACAACCTTTTGATGAAAGTCAAAGGGAAAATATTTTCCATACAAGATGTCTTATTCAAAACAACATTTGTTCCTTGATAGTGGATGGGGGTAGTTGTACAAATGTGGCTAGTACAAGAGTAGTAGATAAGCTTGGATTGCCTACTATCTCTCATACAAAGCCCTACAAATTACAATGGCTTAGTGAAGTAGGAGAAATAATTGTTAATAAACAAGTGCTCATCCATTTCTCCATTGGAAAATACAAAGATGAGGTATTATGTGATGTTGTGCCCATGGAAGCCACTCATGTTCTTTTGGGAAGGCCTTGGCAATTTGATAGAAAAGTTTTACATGATGGCTTTACTAACAAACTATCTTTTGAATTCCATGGTCACAAGGTTACTTTAAAATCTCTCTCTCCAAGAGAAGTCCATGAGGACCAAGTTATCATGAAGAAAAAGAGGGAGAGTGAAAAAGATAAAAAAGATAAGAGTTCTAAGCCTACACTTCTTGTGTCTAGGCGTGAAATTGAAAGGGAAATAGTGGCTCATCATCCTCTTTTTTTAGCCATCCCTAGAACTCTTAGAGTAGAATCACTTGTTGATAGTTCTCATTGCTTGGAAAATTTGGTAGAAGAGTTCCAAGATGTGTTTCAAGATCCTCCAAATGGACTTCCACCTTTGAGAGGGATTGAGCACCAAATTGATTTGATACCGGGCTCTTCTTTACCAAATCTTCCAACATATAGGACCAATCCAAGTGAAACCAAGGAAATTTGCCAACAAGTTGAGGCTTTGATTGAGAAAGGGTGGGTGCAAGATAGCATGAGTCCTTGTGCTATGCCTATCATCTTAGTGCCAAAAAAGGATGGCACATGGCGAATGTGTTCGGATTGTAGGGCCATAAATAACATAACCATTAAGTATAGGCATCCCATACCTAGACTAGATGATTTGTTGGATGAATTACATGGTTCTAAAATCTTTTCAAAGATTGATCTTAAAAGCGGCTACAATCAAATCCGTATCAAACCGGGTGATGAATGGAAGACGGCTTTTAAGACCAACTTTGGTTTATATGAGTGGTTAGTTATGCCTTTTGGTTTAACTAATGCACCAAGTACCTTCATGCGCCTCATGCATCATGTTCTTAGACCTTTCATTGGTAAGTTTGTTGTGGTTTACTTTGATGACATTCTCATTTATAGCTTATCTTTGAATGACCATAGGTTGCATGTTAGGCAAGTTTTGGAAACCCTTAGGAAGGAACATTTGTATGCTAACCTTGCTAAATGTATGTTTGCTCTTGATCATATAGAATTCCTAGGGTTTGTTGTGAGTTGTAAAGGGATCCATGTGGACAAAACAAAGGTGGTGGCCATTCAAAATTGGCCTACACCGAAATCTTTGAATGAGGTCCAAAGTTTTCATGGGCTTGCTTCATTCTATAGAAGATTTGTCCCAAACTTTGGCACCATTGTCGCACCACTCAATGACATAGTGAAAAAGGATGTGGTCTTTCATTGGGGAGAAGCACAACAAAATGCTTTTGATACTTTGAAAGAAAAATTGACTAATGCTCCCATCTTGGCCCTTCCTAATTTCACTAAGACATTTGAGATTGAGTGTGATGCTTCAAGCATAGGCATTGGGGCTGTTCTCCTACAAGAGGGCCACCCCATAGCCTATTTTAGTGAGAAATTGAAGGGAAGTCATCTCAACTATTCCACCTATGATAAGGAATTATATGCACTTGTTAGGGCTTTGTTTACTTGGCAACACTATCTTTTTCCCAAAGAGTTTGTGATACATAGTGATCATGAATCTCTTAAATATTTGAAAAGCCAAAACAAACTTAACAAGAGGCATGCTAAGTGGGTGGAATTCATTGAGCAATTTCCTTATGTGATCAAACACAAGCAAGGCAAAATAAATATTGTGGCGGATGCTCTTTCTAGAAGATACACCTTGCTAAATCTTTTAACCTCTCAATATCTTGGTTTTGATCACATTAAGGAACTTTATCATGATGACCTTGATTTTTCTCTCCTCTATCAAAGGTGTCTTAAGGGAGGACACAAAGATTTTTTTATTCAAGATGGCTTTCTTTTTAAAGGAAAACGTCTTTGTGTTCCCCAATGCTCTATTAGATTATCTCTTGTTAGAGAAGCTCATGAGGGGGGCTTAATGGGACATTTTGGGGTTGCTAAAACTTTGGATGTGTTGCATGAACATTTCTTTTGGCCTCATATGCATAAACATGTTCATAGTTTGTGTGATAAATGCATAGCTTGCCGCAAAGCTAAATCTAAAATGCATCCCCATGGTCTTTATACTCCTCTTCCTATCCCTTCAATGCCTTGGGTAGATATATCTATGGATTTCATCTTAGGCTTACCCAAGACATCAAAGGGAAAGGACTCCATTTTTGTGGTAGTGGATCGTTTTTCAAAGATGGCTCACTTTATTCCTTGCCACAAAGTGGATGATGCATGCCACATTGCAAACCTTTTCTTCCAAGAAGTGGTTCGCTTGCATGGGATTCCTAGGTCTATAGTGTCCGATAGAGATCCTAAGTTCTTGAGTCACTTTTGGAAGACCTTGTGGGGCAAGCTTGGAACTAAGCTTTTATTTTCTACCACTTGCCACCCACAAACCGATGGTCAAACCGAGGTGGTAAATAGAACTTTGGGACAACTATTGAGATGCTTTATTTCGGGAAATCCTAGAGTGTGGGAGAATTTACTACCCCATGTTGAGTTTGCATATAACCGAGTAGTAAATTCTACCACCTCCCATTCTCCTTTTGAGGTGGTCTATGGGTTTAATCCCCTAACACCACTTGATCTTCTTCCTATTTCCCTTCTTGACGATGTCTTGTGCAAAGATGGGGATGAAAAGGCTTCTTTTGTGAAAACTTTGCATAAAGACATCAAGAAGAGAATTGAGAAGAAGGTTGGCAAGTATGCTGAACTTGCCAATAAAAGGAGAAAAGCATTGTTTTTTGATGAGGGCGATTGGGTTTGGCTTCACTTGAGGAAGGATCGTTTTCCTACTCAAAGGAAGTCCAAACTAATGCCTCGAGGGGATGGACATTTCCAAGTCCTCAAGAGGATTAATGACAATGCTTATGAGTTAGATATGCCTGATACATTCTTAGGTAGTCATACTTTTAATGTCAGCGATCTAACTCCTTTTTCTGTAGGTCTCCAGAATTCGTGGTCGAATTCTCTCCAACTCGGGGAGTATGATGGAGATCAAGCCCAAGAGAACATGGAGACCACTCATCAAGCTCAAGAAGAGGTGGAGGCACAAATGGAGGACGCCCATGGAGGTCAAAGTCCACCTCAAAGGATTACAAGAAGCATGTTCAAAGCCTTGGGAGCTAGAGGACATTTATTTTCTCTTTTTGTAGTGTCTTTAATTGAAGGTGCTTAGAGGGAAACCTTAGAAACCTCTTTTGTTATAGCATCTTTTAGGTTTTTAGTTAGGAGCTTTAGGGGGGTGTATTAGTAGATAGGTGTAGGAGTAGAATAGGGGGTGCCAAAGTGAAGGAAAGGATCACACCTTCCTTGCCTTGCATTTTAGCGCCGGTTCTAGCTTGTTTTGGAGGGAATTTTGTTTTGTTTTAGCTTTCAATTTTCAGCACCTTAGGCTATAAATAGAGGTGCCTTCCTTGTAAATTTCAGATTTGAATTCATCTAAAGAAACTATACTCAAAATTGGAGTGAGCATTTGGAGAGCTTTTGAGCTTCTACTCTAGTCTTATCTTGAAGGACCATGGTTTCCTCAAGTGGCGGCTTCCACACTCATCTAGGAGCATCCATACTTCTAGTGGCGTGATCATCCAACCTATCTTCCATCTTCATGAGCATTCTCTTCTCCTTCCTTTCTTCTCTTTCAATTACTCTTGTTGTCTTGTGTTCTTGAGCATTTTTTGGTTCGGCTGTCCTTAATTTTCCAGCACCTATGTTTTGGTTTTCTAAATTCTGTTCGGTACATTTGTTTGTGTTTTAATTCTGTTCGGTCTTCTCTTTTATAATTCCTTTGTTGATTCAATTTGACAATATTTGGTTCATCCAAATGAGTTTGGGAATTGGTACTTGTATTGGTGAGTTCTTGACTTAGAACCATGATCCAACTTCTAAGAAAGTGCCTCTTTATTTTCCAGCTCAAGGTGATTCCTCAAAGTGTCAAGAATCTTGTTCTATGTGGCTATTGGAATCACATCAAAATCTGTGTACACCTGCCCTTTGATGGATCCTCTAGGCTCGTACTGGATGTCGAATTCTGACAGTTCCACCGCCCAGCGTACCATTCTTCCTGCCACATCAGGTTTCTGCAGCACTTTCTGTATAGGGAGGTTGGTCATCACCACCACCGTAAAGCTGTGGAAGTAATGACGGAGCCTCCTAGCAGAGAACACCACCGCCAGCGCCGCCTTCTCTAGCGCTTGGTACCTCGTCTCAGCCCCCTGTAAGGCCTTGCTTACGAAGTAGATGGGCTTCTGACTCTGGTCCTGCTCTTGGAGCAACACGGAACTGATGGCCCGCTCCGTGAAAGTAAAATATAACTGGAAGGGCACGCCCGTTACCGGCTTGCAGAGGACCGGTGGCGTCGCCAGGTACTCCTTCAGCTTAATGAAAGCCGCTTCGCATTCATCAGTCCATGCAAAGCGACTGTTCCTCTTGAGGCACTGGAAGTACGGGTGCCCCTTCTCTCCTCCGGCGGAAACAAACCTCGAGAGCGCCGCCATCCGCCCCGTCAGCTGTTGCACCTCCTTTACCGATGTCGGGCTCCGCATGGCGATAATAGCCGCACATTTGTCGGGGTTCGCCTCTATCCCCCTCTCGGTGAGCAGAAAACCCAAGAACTTACCGGCCTCTACCCCGAAAACACACTTCTCGGGGTTCAACTTGAGGCGGTACTTGGATATTGTGTGGAACAACTCCTCCAGGTCTGCCATGTGCTACACCCTAGTTTGCGACGCCACCACCATGTCGTCTACATAGGCGTACACATTCCTCCCAAGCATTGGTGGCAGGACCTTGTCCATTAGCCTCTGGTACGTGGCGCCCGCATTTTTCAGCCCGAAGGGCATCACCTTATAGCAGTAACTGCATGTCTCAGTCATGAATGCAGTCTTGCTCTCGTCTCTTGGGTGCATCTTGATTTGGTTGTACCCTGAAAAGGCGTCCAGGAAACTTAGCACCTTGCTGCCGGACGCACTGTCTACCAAGGCGTCGATGCTGGGCAGCGGATACGAGTCCTTTGGGCATGCCTTGTTCAGGTCCGTGAAGTCAACACACATTCTCCACTTTTCGTTCGCCTTTTTCACCAAGACGACGTTGGCGAGCCACTCAGGGTACTGAATCTCCCTGATGTGGCCAGCACTCAGCAGCTTCTGTGTTTCGTCTTTCACCACCTGTTGTCGTTCCTCATTGAACTTTCTCCTTCTCTGACGCACGGGACGGACCGTGGCGTCCATGCTGAGGTGGTGACACAGGAAATCGGGGTCGATGCCTGGCATGTCCGAGGCGGACCATGCGAAGGCATCCAGGTGGCGTGAAATCACCTCCGCCACCCCTTCCTGTTCTTCAGGGCTTAGCGAACTTCCTAACCTGAAAGTCTTGCCGCCAATCTCCCTTTCTACGGCGTTAGCCGCAGGCTGCTCCCTGCTATCATCTTCGACGGGCGCCGCCTCTTCCACGGGCGCCGCGTCGTCAGGGCCTTCCTCCATTGGCACATCTGCTTCGGGCATCGCCCTCTTCGCGATGGCCTCTTCAGGCGTCAGCCCAGCGGGCGTCGCCTCAATCATCGTCGCGTCCGCGCTCGGCGGACGTTCGTACACCATGAATACGCCTCTCTTCGTTTTCAGGCTGTTTTCATAGCATTTCCTCGCCTCCTCCTGGTCTGACCTGATGACTATCACCCGGCCACTGAGGTCCGGTAGCTTCATCTTCATGTGACGGGTGGAGGACACTGCGCTCAGACGGTTTAACGCCGGTCTGCCCAGCAAAATATTGTAGGCGGAATTAGCGTTCACGACGAGGTACCAGATGCTCTCGGTACGGGAGGCCTCTCCATCTGTGAACGTAGTCCTAAACTCTAGGTACCCCCGGACTTCTACCTGGTTATCCCCGAACCCATACAAGCACCTAGTATAGGGACTCAACAGATCGGGGGACAGCCGTAACTTATTAAAGGTCGACAGAAACATGACATCTGCCGAACTTCCTCGCCAAGCACAGGCATCTCGTGTGCTGGTTCATCTGCCGGCGGCGGCAAGGTGGCGGTCGTTGTGGAATCTGCGACATAGTCTTTTAAAAACCCAGTCCTCACCAGCTCATCTAGCTGGTAGCCCAACGACAGACAATTATCAATGTGGTGCCCGAAAGCCTCGTGGAACTCGCACCAAGAGTCTTTACGAGGCCCTAACACCTTGTCGGTCTTCGCCGGTCGCCTCAGCCTCTCAGCTATGTTAGGCACGGCGATCAAATCCTTCAACTCAACCACGAAGTTGTACCTCGCCGGCCTCGCTCTTTCTCTGGCGGCGCGATCGCCTCCTGCTGGACCCCGGGACTGGGGCTTTCTGGCCTCGTAGGGGCGTCTCGCCTCCGGCTTCTTTCTCCCTGTCGTGGTCTCATTGACCCCGACGGGCTGAGCTCGCGCCGGTCCCCTCGGGCGTGAGGGCACGGCGCTGGTGCGCTTCACACATACCTCCCCTTCGGAAGCAATATGCTCTACCGCCCTACGCCGTAGTTCAGCGAAAGTCCTAGGGCGGTTGCGGATAATGGATTCTCCAAAGGGGCCGGGGCATACGCCTTTCACAAATGCGTACACGATCATGGGCTCCTCTTTTGTACCAACCTTCACGACCTGGGCCCCGAAGCGATTGATATACTCCTTATGGGTCTCCCCCTGATACTGCTTCACGTCAAACAGATCGTAGGAGACCGGCGGCGGGGCCTTGTTGGCTAAGTACTGTTCCCTGAACAATCGCGACAATTGGCGAAAAGATGTGATATGACCCTCTAGGAGGCTAATGAACCAATCCATAGCCATCCCGGTCAGGGTGCTCATGAAGAGCTTGCACTTGGCAGAATCAGAACCGCCTATCAGGACCATCTGTGTGTGAAATGCAGCCAGGTGCGTCTCTGGGTCCTCCATCCCGGTGAAGATCACCTTGGGTCCCGCGAACGTGTTCGGGATCGCTGCGTCTAGGATCTCCTGTGAGAAAGGAGTGGAAAACTCCCTTGGTGGGGAATGGTTCTCCATCTCGTCATGCCCAGGCCGCCTCCTATCGTTTCTCAGGCCCTGGCGCAACTCCTCATTCACACGGTGGAGCTCTTCGTTCCGTTCATGCGAGGCGTCAAGGTTTGCCTGCATGCGTTCCTGCTCCATTTTCGAATCCGCCATGTCCTGCTGCAGCCCCCTCATTATTTCCAGGACCTGCTGCATGGATAGTTCTGCTGGGGCTGCGCGTGCTGTGCTCCGTCTAGTGGGGGCCATTGTCACTCCAACCTCCTTCAACGTTACTGTAACTTGGTAGATTTTCTCGAACTTGTGATGGGACTGATGTTTTATATCGGCCCCACGGTGGGCGCCAAATGTTCCGTCCGGTTGACCGGGACGTCTTCGTGCGCGACCTCAACCGTCAGCTAGGGACTCCTTCCCACTGGTTGCCTGTGAATTCCTGCAAAAAAGAGGACAAAGAGGCGCCCTAGCGGCCGTGTGCACTCCGACGCTCAAGTCAGCCAGCAAGAAACACCAAAACTGTCCACCTACGTGTCCAAGCACCGCGTATGGCACTCTGAAGGTGGTAAAAGAACTGTGTATATGTGTGTGTGTTGTCTCTTTCAGGCAAAAATATTTCCCAGTCACTTGTACGCAACCTTGAAGCACGAGCAAGCAACTAGAGAGTTCTCTGGTAAGTTTGCCAAAAAGTTCCAACCCTTTTTCCAACATTCTCTGCGCTATTTAAACTACCCAAGCATTTAAAGCGCCTTAAAGCGCTTTTAATCACAAACGTAACGCACTCATTAAAGCGCTTAATTAGAAAACGTAGCGCATTTAAGACGTTGAAACGCTCAGAAGCCATTATAGTACCTGAATGCTCGAAAGGGAAACTGTATTGAATAACTTTTAATTACCTGGCACCTGACTAAAGGGTGTTTCTATTCTGGCATGGCTGTCGTACACGTGGAGGGCCTCACGACGCCTTGACCCCATCTGGGGGCGCTTCTACCCACCTGGGGACGTTTCTACGTGTGAGTCCTCCTGCTGGGAGTGCTACTGCGCTAGGGGTGACTTTTTGGGTGCCAACTCATGCCCCCAAGTATCTAGTCACTTACTTTGAGAGCGTATCTGCCTTCCTTTTGTACTCTGCACCCGGTTGCCCTGGGCGTGACTTTCCTCTTGAGTCGTATCTGCCCCACAGGCGTCTCTGGGCGGCAGGAGCACTTCACGAGTCAGGCTGCCCTTCACTGGTACTATTACTATGGCCTTGAAGCCACCTTTTCCTTCTCTTTATCGCTGCCCCGTGCTATTGGGACCTGAGGCCTTCCCACGGCGTCGCTCCCTCCATGGTCTTTCCTACCCATGGGTATCGGGGAACCACACCGTGATTGCCTTACTTTAGCACTATTTGACCTGGCAAAGCCCTGGTTGGGCTAGGCGACGCCTTGCCTTGGCGACACCTTGCCTTGGCGACGCTTCCTCTTGGCATTTCTCCAGCTAGGTGACGCCTTGTGTTGACTTTGACTCTCCAACCGTTGACTTTGACCTTGACTTAGTCAACGCCCGGATACGGGACGGTACAAAAACACTTACGATATCTTTGAAAACCAATTTCATGTGTTAAAATTGTGTATTCATATGTTTAATATATTTTTTAGAATCTAAGGTCTATTAATTGATTCAAACACTTCTGATACCTTTGAAAAACCATTTCATGTGTTCAAATTGTATTTTGATATGTTTTAATACTTCTTTTACAATCTAAGGTCTATTAATTGATTGAAACACTTGTGATATCTTTGAAGAAAAATTTCATGTTTTAAAATTGTGTTTTGATATGTTTAATACTTCTCTCATTTACAATCTAAGGTTTTACAACCTACGAAACTCTAAGAAAGTGAATGTTATGTATAATAATAATAGTTTAAAAGTATCTTAACTATTGAAAACAAGCGTATTACTTAACTAAATGTTTGCAATTTGTTTTTTCCGCTATTAATTGATTGAAAACACTTACGATATCTTTGAAAACCAATTTCATGGGTTAAAATTGTGTTTTGATATGTTTAATATTTCTCTTACAATCTTAGTCTATTAATTGATTGAAACACTTATGAATATCTTTGAAAAACAATTTCATGTGTTAAAATTGTGTTTTCATATGTTTAATATATTTTTTACAATCTCAAGTCCATTAATTGATTCAAACACTTGTGATACCTTTGAAAAACCATTTCATGTGTTCAAATTGTATTTTGATATGTTTGAATACTTCTTTTACAATATAAGGTGTATCAATTGATTGAAACAGTTGTGATATCTTTGAAAAACAATTTCATGTGTTAAAATTGTGGTTTGATATGTTTAATACTTCTCTCATTTACAATCTAAGGGTTTATAACCTAGGAAACTATAAGAAAGTGAATGTTTTGTATAATAATAGTTTAAAAGTATCTTAACTATTGAAAACAAGCGTATTACTTAATTAAATGTTTGCAACTTGTTCTTTTCGCTATTAATTGATTGAAAACACTTACGATATCTTTGAAAACCATTTTCATGTGTTAGAATTGTGTTTTGATATGTTTAATATTTCTCTTACAATATTAGTCTATTAATTGATTGAAGCAGTTATGAATATCTTTGAAGAACAATTTCATTTGTTAAAATTGTGTTTTCATATGTTTAATACTTCTTTTACAATCTAAGGTCTATTAATTGATTCAAACACTTGTGATACCTTTGAAAAACCGTTTCATGTGTTCATATTGTATTTTGATATGTTTTAATACTTCTTTTACAATCTAAGATCTATTAATTGATTGAAACACTTGTGATATCTTTGAAAAACAATTTCATGTTTTAAAATTGTGTTTTGATATGTTTAATACTTCTCTCATTTACAATCTAAGGTTTTACAACCTAACAAACTATAAGAAAGTGAATGTTCTGTATAATAATAGTTTAAAAGTATCTTAACTATTCAAAACAAGCGTATTACTTAACTAAATGTTTGCAACTTGTTCTTTTCGCTATTAATTGATTGAAAACACTTAGGATATCTTTGAAAAACAATTTCATGTGTTAAAATTGTGTTTTCATATGTTTAATACTTCTTTTACAATCTAAGGTCTATTAATTGATTCAAGCACTTGTGATACCTTTGAAAAACCGTTTCATGTGTTCATATTGTATTTTGATATGTTTTAATACTTCTTTTACAATCTAAGGTCTATTAATTGATTGAAACACTTGTGATATCTTTGAAAAACAATTTCATGTGTTAAAATTGTGTTTTGATATGTTTAGTACTTCTCTCATTTACAATCTAAGGTTTTACAACCTAGCAAACTATAAGAAAGTGAATGTTCTGTATAATAATAGTTTAAAAGTATCTTAACTATTGAAAACAAGCGTATTACTGAACTAAATGTTTGCAACTTGTTCTTTTCGCTATTAATTGATTGAAAACACTTAGGATATCTTTGAAAAACAATTTGATGTGTTAAAATTGTGTTTTCATATGTTTAATACTTCTTTTACAATCTAAGGTCTATTAATTGATTCAAACACTTGTGATACCTTTGAAAAACCATTTCATGTGTTCAAATTGTATTTTGATATGTTTTAATACTTCTTTTACAATCTAAGGTCTATTAATTGATTGAAACACTTGTGATATCTTTGAAAAACAATTTCATGTGTTAAAATTGTGTTTTGATATGTTTAAAACTTCTCTCATTTACAATCTAAGGTTTTACAACCTAGGAAACTATAAGAAAGTGAATGTTCTGTATAATAATAGTTTAAAAGTATCTTAACTATTGAAAACAATCGTATTACTTAACTAAATGTTTGCAACTTGTTCTTTTCACTATTAATTCATTGAAAGCACTTAGGATATCTTTGAAAACCAATTTCATGTGTTCAAATTGTGTTTTGATATGTTTCATATTTCTCTTACAATCTTAGTCTATTAATTGTTTGAAAAAGTTATAAATATCTTTGAAAAACAATTTCATGTGTTAAAATTGTGTTTTCATATGTTTAATATATTTTTTACAATCTAAGGTCTATTAATTGATTCAAACACTTGTGATACCTTTGAAAAACCATTTCATGTGTTCAAATTGTTTTTTGATATGTTTTAATACTTCTTTTACAATCTAAGGTCTATAATTGATTGAAACACTTGTGATATCTTTGAAAAACAATTTCATGTGTTAAAATTGTGTTTTGATATGTTTAATACTTCTCTCATTTACAATCTAAGGTTTTACAACCTAGGAAACTATAAGAAAGTGAATGTTCTGTATAATAATAGTTTAAAAGTATCTTAACTATTGAAAACAAGCGTATTACTTAACTAAATGTTTGCAACTTGTTTTTTTCGGTATTAATTGATTGAAAGCATTTATGATATCTTTGAAAACCAATTTCATGTGTTAAAATTGTGTTTTGATATGTTTAATATTTCTCTTACAATCTTAGTCTATTAATTGATTGAAACACTTATGAATATCTTTCAAAAACAATTTCATGTGTTAAATTTGTGTTTTCATATGTTTAATACTTCTTTTACAATCTAAGGTCTATTAATTGATTGAAACACTTGTGATATCTTTGAAAAACAATTTCATGTGTTAAAATTGTGTTTTGATATGTTTTCTCTCATTTACAATCTAAGGTTTTACAACCTAGGAAAGTATAAGAAAGTGAATGTTCTGTATAATAATAGTTTAAAAGTATCTTATCTATTGAAAACAAGCGTATTATTTAACTAAATGTTTGCAACTTGTTCTTTTCGCTATTAATTAATTGAAAGCACTTAGGATATCTTTGAAAACCAATTTCATGTGTTAAAATTCTGTTTTAATATGTTTAATATTTCTCTGTACCGCCTTGGTAGTCGGGAGTGATGACGTGGCATCCTGCTACAGTATAGGCGTGTTGGCAAGGCGCAAGGCTGGCAGAAGGGAAGGAAGTCGGGGGGCTCGTGAAGCCGCCAGTTATTAAGTTGGCGTGTTCCGATCTTCAGCATATCAGAATAGGCGATCACCGGGTTAAATATGAAGTCGCCAGATGTGAACTCAGGCGACCAAGCAGTTGGAGATCGCCGGAGAAAGCACATCGCCGAAGATGAAGGAGAAGCAAATTATGAAGTCGGCCGGCGAGACCACAGGGAAGGTGTATGAGGACACCCTAACTCGCCAACTCCAGTAGAGATCGCACTCCCAAGTTAGCTATGCACTGGGCAGTACCATGCATAAGTAACTTAGCCAAAATGAGAGTAGAAGCAGCGCCAAGTCAAGGAGGCTCCAGATGATGGCACGTGTACGACTGGATGCGAGCCACGTGTCCAGGTCTGTAACTGCCAGGAGAGAGAAAACAACCAGGTATATAAGAGTTCTCAACAAACTTTCTGAGGTACGCACGTTCAGTTTACACTATTTACGCTTGCGAGTTGTAGAGCTGACTGTGAGAGAGGATTTGCACGGTTCTTGTTCTCTTAGTATTTGGTGATTCGGTCACTGACTTGGGCGTTGGAGTGCGATCGGCCGCAGCGGCGCCGCTCTGTTTCTTTGCAGGTTCTTGAGGTGGATCTCGAAGAGGAACGGAGGTGAGAAGCGGTGCGCACGTCGATCCTTTGACGAGGCAGTTTCCAGCGTTCCGGTCAACAGGCAGGATCATCAGGCGCCCACCGTGGGGCCGTGTAAAGCTTGCTCCCATCCACAGCGTGAGTTCTTGGAGGTTTTCGAAGTTTTCTGCGTGGTTGTGTGCTGGTGCAACCATCGTTCGTTGTTTGCTTGAGTTTCGTTCGATGAATTCGCGTTTCATACCGTTCGTTTGGGTTTTCGATCGGTGGAGTGAGGTTTCCTGCTGTTTGCACGTAATTTGTTTGGTGGAAGTTCGAGTTCTTTCGCTCGTTCGGTTGTCCGTGGGGAAGCGGTGGTTTCTGGTGAAGTTGTGGTTTTCTTTGAAGGTTTACGGTGTTCTTGAGTTTTCTTGCGCAGTTTCGCACAGTTTTTTCCGATCGATCGCTGACTCGATCGTGGTTGAAGTGTCGTTCGCTGCATTCTGGGATTCGCTGAGTTCATGAGAAAAATGAGAAGCAATCGTTCAAGTCCAGTTGCGCCCGTTGCTGCCGAAGGCGCCGCTGCCATGACCATGGCGCAGATGGCAGAGATGATGCGTTCGTTGCAGGCAACTGTGGAAGCCTCACGCGTAGAGCAGGCGAGAATACATGAGGACCTGGTCGCCTCTCGCGCCAGGAACGAGGAGCTTAGGAAGGTGACTGAGGAGCTGCGTCGAGCTCTTCAGGAGCAGCAAGGGCGTTCTTCTGCTGAAGAGGTGGCGCCGTCGACGCCACCTCGTGTTTTCCCTATGCCTTTTGTTCAGGCGATTACTGACACGCCTATTCCCACGAGCGTGGTTCCGGTTAAGGCTGTCTTTACCGGCGTGGAGGATCCAGAGGCTCATCTAACCACGTTCCATACGCAGATGATGCTGTCGGGAGGGTCAGACGCCGTCTACTGCAAGATGTTCGTGAGTACGCTCCAGGGAACGGTGATGGAGTGGTTTGTGAGCCTGCCTAACGGCCACATAACCAATTTTCAACAGTTCTCGAAGATTTTTGTCGAGCAGTACATCGTGAATAAGGCACCGCCCAGGGTGTCTTATGATCTGTTTGATATAAGGCAGTACCATGGAGAGTCCCTCAGAGATTACCTGAATCGCTTTGGAGCGCAGATGGTCAGATCGCCGGCCAAGGATGAAGAAATGCTGGTCTATGCCTTCAAGAAGGGCGTGCAGCCAGGACCATTCTGCGAGGCCTTGATCAGGGCTCACCCTGCGACGTTTGCTGAAGTCAGGCGACTTGCGGTGGCTCACATCGCCGACGAGAATGAAGTCGCCGAGAAGAGAGGAAGCGTGGCTCCCGCCAGGCCACGCGCCCAGACCAGGATCCAGCCGCAGAGGGTGCTGGAAACAGCGGCGGCGGCCAGGAAGGATCAGAGGACTCGCCATCCTTACGACAGGAGGAACAAGGGAAGGAGCCAGGGGCGCCAGCAACCAGCACGCCGGGAATACAATCGCCCGCCTAAGCACAAGTTTGTCATGGGACTAGCGGATCTAATCGCCATTCCTAATATATCTGCTAGGTTGAAAGCGCCTGAGAAGGTGGGCGACAAGGTGCTGGGGTCAAAGCCGGATGCCTGGTGTGAGTTTCACCAAGGCTTTGGCCACACTTTGGACTCGTGTTTGTCCTTGGGATATCAGCTCGACGATCTGGTTAAGAGCGGGTTCCTAAATGACTATCTGCTGGACAGGAGGACGGGGGGAGCGTCGAGTTCCCAGCCAGCAGGTGGAGAAGCCCAGCAACACGAGATGCCTATTCACGGGGAGATCCACACCATTGCAGGGGCTTCTCAGGTGGTGGATGCACCGCATCGCAGAGGAAGAAGTACGCGCGATCGGTGATGACAGTGGATATGTTTGAAGATCACTCGCCGGAAGTGGACATTACGTTCACCAAACAGGATCTTCGGGACGTTGTGCCCCATGACAACGATCTATAGTCATTTCGTTGGTTACAGCGGGAAGGAAGGTCCACAGAGTTCTGGTGGACCAAGGAAGCTCGGCAGACGTGATGTTCTGGCCGACCTTCACGCAGCTGGAGTTGCCCCTTGACCAGCTAAGGCCCTATGGAGGGTGCCTATATGGGTTCGCTGGTGACCAGGTGGAGGTCAGGGGGTACATTGAGCTGAGAACCACGTTTACAGATGAGGCTGGGTCGAGGACGGAGAAAATCAAGTACCTCATCGTAAACGCTCCTTCAGCATACAACATCCTGTTGGGAAGGCCCACGCTTAACAGGATAGGCGCCATCCCGTCGACTCGGCACATGAAGGTAAAGTTGCCGTCCATGGAAGGGGTGGTGATCACGATCAAGTCTGATCAGAAAGAAGCGAAAAAGTGCTATGAGAATAGCCTGAAAAACAAGAGATCGGTGAGTTATGTAACAACCACCCCACCTCCCGGTGTGAAGCCCAGATCGACGGTAACAGAGGAGGCCGCCGGAAGAGATGTGGAGATGGTGGACGCTGAGCTGGGGGAGAAGAATGCTGGTCTGGAGGAGCAAGAGGAGCAGAATCGCCCTGAGGAAGCGAGGGAGCAGGGAATCGCCAGGGCGGTGATCGCCAGAGAATCCAGGCCAAAACCTGTCGAGCAGTGGCTCGAAAAGGAGATCGGAGGAAAGATCTTCAAGCTGGGAAGATCTCTGGAGGTCGAGCTCCAGGACCAGATCGCCGAGGTGATTGGGCGGCATCTGGACGCGTTTGCATGGTCCGCTTCGGACATGCCCGGGATTGATCCCGACTTCTTGTGCCATCATCTGGCAATGGACAATTTGGTGAGACCGGTGCGACAAAGGAGAAGAAAGTTCAACGAGGAGAGGAGGCAGGCGATCAGGGACGAAACACAGAAACTCCTCGCTGCAGGCCACATCAGGGAAGTCCAGTACCCTGAATGGCTGGCAAATGTCGTGCTGGTGAAGAAGAATAACGGGAAATGGCGCATGTGCGTCGACTTCACCGACCTGAACAAAGCTTGCCCAAAGGATTCGTATCCTTTACCAAGCATAGATGCCCTGGTCGATAGTGCTGCAGGGTGTAAGTTGCTGAGTTTCCTGGATGCCTTCTCAGGATATAATCAGATCAAGATGTATCCCATGGATGAAGAGAAGACAACCTTCATGACGGAGAGATCGTGCTATTGCTATAAGGTGATGCCGTTTGGGCTGAAGAACGCGGGGGCCACATACCAGAGGCTGATGGATCGAGTACTTGCACCAATGTTGGGAAGGAACGTGCAAGCGTACGTCGATGACATGGTCGTGACCTCGCAGGAAAAAAGCAAGCACGTTGCAGACTTGGAAGAATTGTTCACGACGATCGCCAAGTTCAAGTTAAAGCTCAATCCGGAGAAATGCATTTTCGGCGTGGAGGCTGGAAAGTTTTTGGGTTTCCTCTTGACTGAAAGAGGAATAGAAGCCAACCCAGACAAGTGTGCCGCCATCTTGGCGATGAGGAGCCCAGCTACGGTGAAAGAAGTCCAGCAGCTAACAGGTCGATGGCAGCCCTATCTCGCTTCGTGTCAGCTAGTGGAGAAAAGGGGCATCCCTATTTTCACTGTCTGCGGCGCAATAATAAGTTTGTTTGGACGGAAGAGTGCGAGGAAGCTTTCGTCAAACTGAAGGAGTATCTGGCGAGCCCGCCGGTTCTGTGCAAACCGCTGGTGGGAATCCCTCTCAGGTTGTATTTTGCTGTAACTGAGAAGGCGGTGAGTGCGGTACTCGCCCAGGATCAAGATCAGGCTCAAAAGCCTATCTATTTTGTGAGCAAGGTGTTGCAGGGCCCCGAAACGAGATATCAGGCCCTGGAGAAGGCTGCGCTGGCTGTGGTGTTTTCTGCGAGGAGGTTGCGCCACTACTTCCATAGTTTCACAATACTGGTGATGACCGACCTGCCCATCCAGAAGGTCTTGAAGAAACCCGACGTTGCGGGAAGGATGGTGAAGTGGGCAGTAGAGTTGTCAGAGTTTGATATTAAGTATGAGCCCCGAGGCCCGATCAAGGGGCAAATCTTTGCAGATTTCGTGGTTGAGCTCTCATCAGAGGCGACGCGGGTTGAAGGAGACGATTTCCGTTGGGTACTTTCAGTGGATGGATCGTCGAACCAGCAGGGCAGCGGTGCTGGAGTCATATTGGAGGGATCCAACGGCGTGCTGATCGAACAATCTCTGAGGTTCGCCTTCAAAGCCAGCAACAATCAAGCAGAGTATGAGGCGCTGATCGTCGGGATTCTGCTGGCCAAGGAGATGGGAGCTAGGGTGCTGATGGCTAAGAGTGACTCGCTGCTAGTCACGGGGCAAGTAACAGGCGAGTTCCAGGCTAAAGATCCACAAATGGCGGCTTACTTGGCGTACGTGCAGGAATTGAAGAGTTCCTTTGCCTCCTTTGAAGTAGTACATGTACCCAGAGAGCAGAATGCCCGAGCTGACTTGCTAGCTAAGCTCACCAGCTCAGGCAAGGGGGGTAGGCAGAGGACGGTGATTCAAGAAACTCTGAAGACGCCGAGAGCATTTGTGGCAGATCACCTGGTCCTTCAGATCAGCAAGTCGACGGAGAACGCCGCGAGAAGCCATAAGTGCCTGATGCAAGAAACTCTGAGATCGCCGAGAATTAGAGCATGCCGAGGAGAGAAGCTGAATGTGATGCAGGTCTGCGCTACCCATGAGCCAGACACTTGGATAACACAGTACAACCGGTGCCTGGCAGATGGCCTTCTCCCGCTGGATCTGACTGAGGCTAGGAAGGTAAGGAAGAATTCTAGCAAGTACACCCTGATTGATGGCGATCTGTACAGGTTTGGGTTCACTCACCCGCTCCTGGAATGTATACACGGCGAGAAGTGCACGAGAATCATGGCGGAGCTCCACGAAGGTATATGCGGAAGCCACGTCGGGGGTCGAGCTCTGGCCGCGAGGACTCTCCGTGCAGGATACTACTGGCCATCCATGAGTGAAGATTGCAAGAAGTATGCCCAATGTTGTAAACAATGCCAGCAGCACGCCGATTGGCATAAGGCGCCTCCCGAGGAGTTGAAGTCGATTTATAGCCCTTGGCCATTTCATACCTGGGGAATCGACATCCTGGGACCTTTCCCGCTTGCGATCAGTCAGATGAAGTACTTGGTGGTGGCGATTGAATATTTCACCAAGTGGATCGAAGCAGAACCAGTGGCCCAGATCACCGCACACAAGATCGAAGGTTTCGTGTGGAAGAACATCGTGTGCCGGTTTGGAGTGCCTAAACGCCTGGTGTCGGATAATGGGACTCAGTTTGCAAGCCACCTGTTGAAGAAGCTCTGCGAAGGGGTGGGAATTCAACAAGTGTTTGCATCCGTCGAGCACCCTCAGACAAACGGCCAGGTGGAGTCAGCTAATCGGGTGTTGTTGAGAGGTTTGAAGAGAAGGCTTGAGAAAGCCAAGGGAAGTTGGGCTGAGGAGGTACCCCGTATAGTCTGGGCGTACCACACCACCGAGCAGTCAGGAACCCATGAGACCCCGTTCAGCTTGGTCTATGGGTGTGATGCCATGATCCCAGTAGAGATCCAGGAGAGCTCGCCGAGATTCCAGAACTTCGTAGAGGAAGACTCGAATGAAGAGAGAAGGCTGAACCTGGATCTACTGGACGAGGTCAGGGAAGAGGCGAGACTGAAAGCTGAGGCGGTGAAGAGGAGGATTGAACGAAGATACAACTCGAAGGTGATGCCAAGGCAGTTTAGAGAGGGCGATCTGGTGATGAGGAAGGCCCACCAGTACGAGATGGAGAATAAATTGTCGCCCAAGTGGACTGGACCGTTCAGAATAACCGAGGCGCTTGGGAATGGCGCCTACCGCTTGGAGACGCTGGAAGGAGGGGCGATTCCTCGCACCTGGAACGCCACGCACCTGAAGTTGTACTATAGTTAAGAGCTTTGTAAGTAAAGACAAACATAAAGGTCATATTACAATGTCTCTGATGAAACAGTTTGAAGGGGGCACTCTTTTTTCCCTAAGGAGGGTTTTTAATGAGGCCACCCAATAAAAGAAGAGTTTTCGAAGTATAAGGCGTTTTCAGATTGCATGTTTGCTTTTTCCCAAAAGTTTTGAAGAAAGACCTTGTCGCTTGTACGTGATTTAAGGCAAGTAAAGATATATCGCATGTTTTGTAGAAAGTTTTTAAGTCCTCATCGTTTTTCGGCGATTGGAGGCACCAGTTAAAGTTTTTAAGTCCTCATCGTTTTTCGGCGATTGGAGGCACCAGTTAAAGTTTTTAAGTCCTCATCGTTTTTCGGCGATTGGAGGCACCAGTTAAAGTTTTAAAGTCCTCATCGTCTTTCGGCGATCGGAGGCACCAGATGAAAGACCTCAACGCCCTCGCGCGTTTTGAGGCAAGATAAAGACCTCCTCGCCGTCGAGCGAGTGCAGGCGAGGAAGAGTAAAAAGTCCTCCGTGTTTCTGGGGGCGAGAAGATGTAACCCCTGGGGCAATGTAGAGGCACCAGTAAAAAGTCCTCCGTGTTTCTGGGGGCGAGAAGATGTAACCCCTGGGGCAATGTAGAGGCACCAGTAAAAAGTCCTCAGTGTTTCTGGGGCGAGAAGATGTAACCCCTGGGGCAATGTAGAGGCGCCAGTAAAAAGTCCTCCGTGTTTCTGGGGCCGAGAAGATGTAACCCCTGGGGCAATGTAGAGGCGAGTTAAAGACCTTCTCGCCGATGAGCGAGTTCAGGCAAGTTAAAGACCTTCTCGCCGATGAGCGAGTTCAGGCGAGTTAAAGACCTTCTCGCCGATGAGCGAGTTCAGGCAAGTTAAAGACCTTCTCGCCGATGAGCGAGTTCAGGCGAGTGAAAGACCTTCTCGCCGATGAGCGAGTTCAGGCGAGTCAAAGACCTTCTCGCCGATGAGCGAGTTCAGGCGAGTGAAAGACCTTCTCGCCGATGAGCGAGTTCAGGCGAGTGAAAGACCTTCTCGCCGATGAGCGAGTTCAGGCGAGTCAAAGACCTTCTCGCCGATGAGCGAGTTCAGGCGAGTTAAAGACATTCTCGCCTACATGCGAGCTTAGGAAAGATAAAATCCTTCTCGTCTCGAACGAGTTCAGGTATGGTGCAGAGGGTGGAAGAAGTTTGGAAGGTGGCTAAGGTAGGTTCGAAGAGAACGCCTAGTCAACCGGTCTTTTGTTCTGAAGTTCAGGGAGGTAAAGAAGGATCCCAAAAGGCGTTTCTACCCTAGACAAAGAAAAAATGGCCAAAGCATGAGGCTAGAAAGAAGCTGATATCACCAAGAGTCTTTGGCGATCGGGAAGAGTTCGAACAGCGGCGAGAAGGTTAAAAGACCTGTTTGGTGAAGCAGGTCGAGTGGAGCGGTGTTTAAGCCAGTGACTGAGTTACAGTTCATTGCTTGAGGGATATTTTTACGATAAGGTTAATTGCCTTAAGGTTACGAATTGTTAAGTGTTTGTTGCTTAAGGCTAAAGTGATCCGAAGCAGTTAAGTCAAAGGTTGTACCTACAGTTTTCCTAAGTCATTTCTTTGAAATTAAACAAGCAAGGAAAGTTGAAGCAAGTGCAGAAGTTATAAAAGGGAAAACGTAGCCTTTGTCATTAATAGTTAACAGTTCAGAGCATATACACGAAGGGACGTAAAGTTTATTACAAGTTATAATACAAGGGAAAGCACAAAGGTAGCAGATGAAGAAGAGTTGATTAGTCTTCAGCAGGAACGACTTTTCCATCCACCACTTCATTGTTCAGCGACACCATGCTGAGATCCAGGTCGGGGAACAGGCAAGCAAATTGTTCCCGCACAGCTTCGAATCCAGCAGCCAGAATTTGAGCGGAGTTCAGCTTGAGTTCTTCAATTTGCTTCTGAAGTTCCTCAATCCGCTTCTTGAGGTCTTCAGTTTGCTCTTTCAGCTCTTTATTCTGTTGCTCCAGCTCTTCAACCTGTTTCTTGAGTTGTTCATTGATCTCTTGAGCCTGGAGAAGGTCTTCAGTAACCTTTTTGGATTCCGCTTGCGCTTGGGCCAGTTCAGCAACTGCCTTTCTTTTCTCTTCGTTGGCTTTGGCAAGATCAGCTATGGCGTCGTCCCTCGCCTTTTCCACCTGCCCAAGGAGGGTCTCTCGGTCGGCTGACCTTTTCTCTAGTTTTTGCACCTTGACGGCGTCAGCCTTCATGAGAGCCTCCAGGTCAACCACTCTGACGCGAAGGGGCACAATCTTGCTCTCCAGTTCGACCTTCTCTTGAGCAAGTTGATGCACCTTGTGGCGGAGGTCAGCGGCCTCCTTGCGCGCCAGCCTGAGCTCGGTGTTCATGGCATCCTCCACTCGGGAGTGTTCGATTTCTGCGAGTGTCAGGCTAAAAGACAACTTCTCCACCTCGACCCTCATGGTGCTGTTTTCGGTTTTGAGGTTGAAGAGATCGTCTTGGAGCCTCCTGGTTGAGCTCTCCACAGCTCTGGTTATGATCGCCGGGATATCTTCCGCTATGGTCTTCAGCTTGGCAGTCAGGGGCTCCCACATCCTTGTGACCTCCAAAGGGAGGTTTGCTGCTTGGAGAGGCACCAGGTGAGCTTGTTGTTGGTTCTCGTCGCCACCTTCCTTAGCGGGTTCTTCAGTAGGCGCTTCCTGGCGTGGCGACGGAATCGGGGACTCGGTGATCAGAATCGGAGAGGTATGAGCAACCTCATCCCCGATTGGAGCAACTTCTGCAGCTGAGGCGTTTGAAGGGAGACCCCCTCCAGCTGACACATATGGTGTAGAGGCGCTTGGGGGGTCCTCCATGAAGTTTGGCTCTTGGGCCTCAACTGCAGGTGGCGCAGTGGCCGGTGGGACCGCTTGGACTGGTGAGGCAGGAGCCCGTGGGAGTGGCGATGATGGAGGAGGAGCAGGCGTCGATGGAGGTGTTGAGGTTGGAAGAGGGGGTGGAGCAGGCGGTGAAGAAGGTGCCACCCTCTTCCTCTTTGAGACCAAACCGTCTTCGGTGGCCTCGTCATCTTCTTCCTCTTCCTCGTGGATCACCTGAGGGGCTTTCCTTTTAGGTCTCTTGAGGACCAATTTCTTGTGTTGGGCAGGTTCCTTGGGTGGTGATCGCCCTTGGACGATGGCTGTCTCCACCACCGAGTTGGGCACCGTTTGAGAACCCGTCGCCAACGCGTGGTTTCGGGCGAGCGCCTTCAGTTCAGCGAGCATGCCTTTGCCCAACATGTTATCTGCATGGAACGAAAATGCATGGGTTAACTCAAGGAAGAAATAAGTACATAAGGTAGTACACAGCAAAGCAGATGATATGTGCAGGAAAGGTAAAACCAAAGTCTTGCGCATAACGCACAAGACGCCCAGAAACAGCTAAACAGAAGCAGTATTAAAACAACAGTTTTTAATGTTCTAACCTATTCGAATTACTAGCTGGTCTTCGTAAAATTCGAAGCAGATCAAGGTGGTGGTAAGGAAAGTAATGTTGGCGTCCGCCACCCTTTTCCAGAAGAGACAGAGATCTCTATCCAATGCTCCCATGCTGTCAGGACTTCTGGGTCTCCTGAAACAGCTCTTGGACTCTTTCTTCCCCTTGTCCACCCAGTACAAGGGGAAGCCGTCGAGAAGGGAGGCGTCCTTGTCATTAGCGCGCACTTGGACGAAATTCCCCTTCCAGTCCTTGTAGGATTGCTGGAAGATAGCAAAGATGGACCTCCCAGCAATCGCGTTCAAGCTAACCCACAGGCGGTCTCCTGGGTGCTTGGCTTCGAAGAGAAACAGGAATACATCCACGGATGCGGGCAACCCCAGGTGGTCGCACATCACTTGAAAAGCTCGAACAAACGCCCAGCTGTTGGGGTGAAGCTGGGCGGCGGCAATGTTGAGCTCGGTAAGGAGTTCCCTCTCGAATCGGGTGAAAGGGAACTTGAGCTTCACCTTCTTGAATAAGGTCGTGTAGACGAAGCAGAAGGGCCCGTCGGCGCTCACCTTGTCATCGGCACAAACAGGCAGATCGGGGGGGCAAGGCAGCACCATCATCTTCTCGTCGTGCTCCTTGTGAAATGATTGATGAAGCTCATCCCCTTTAGTCAGCCGCAAAACTGCTCTCGCAGTGTTAACAGAGGATGTCTCCCTCAGAAGGGTCGAGTTGGCCTAGGGATACAAGGTTTTGAAGTCTGGCAGGGGAACGGGGGCTCCTCCGGCGATAGGTGGAGTCGCCTGGGCCAGGACAGGACGGGAAGACGCAGGCCTCTCAGCCTGGGAAGATGAAGCGCCACGAACTCGTGGTGGATCGTGTGCTTGTGAAGGGGGGTTTCTTGATGAAGGAGGAGGATTCAGGGTGATCTTTGTGCGAGTCATGGTTGCAGCTGCAAGGGAAGAAGAAAAGGAAAAATGATCAGGGGTTACAGAGGCTGACTCGATCATAGAAGGAAGGTGAAAAACGAACGAATGTAGGTTCGTTGCGACGATTGACGAAGCCCTAAGTTACGCAGAAGGAGAAATGGAAAAGCAACCCACAGCGTATGCACCAGGCAGTTACAGGATGATGCGAATCGGTTAAAATGCAAGGAAAACCAGCAGAAGAAGGAAAGTAGGTACCTTTTGATGATCAGGAAAATGATGAAGGTTGATGGTGATTCAGAATGCTGGAGAGCGCTGAGAGTTTTCCGCAGAAGAAAGTTAGAGCGTTCGTGAATGCGAGGGAAAGTGATGGAACAGTGTTGAGTGAAAATGGGTTTAAGGGTTTTTTCGAAATGGGTTTAGGAAGCGCAAACGGCAGCTGAAGAGAGCCGTTGATGAAGCCACGTGCCGAGCGATGAGTGAGGGGTTTGGTGGAGCGTCAGAAAAGCAGAAGGTACAACCGTTTGGAATTCTGCGTCAGTGCCACGTAGACCGGTGTTGACGTGACTCTTTCAGTCTTTTCGCTAGACAAGTCTTCGCTTAAGACTGGGGGGCTTGTGTACCGCCCTGGTAGTCGGGAGTGATGACGTGGCATCCTGCTACAGTATAGGCGTGTTGGTAAGGCGCCAGGATGGCAGAAGGGAAGGAAGTCGGGGGGCTCGTGAAGCCGCCAGTTATTAAGTTGGCGTGTTCCGATCTCCAGCATATCAGAATAGGAGATCACCGGGTTAAATATGAAGTCGCCAGATGTGAACTCAGGCGACCAAGCAGTTGGAGATCGCCGGAGAAAGCACATCGCCGAAGATGAAGGAGAAGCAAATTATGAAGGCGGCCGGCGAGACCACAGGGAAGGTGTATGAGGACACCCTAACTCGCCAACTCCAGTAGAGATCGCACTCCCAAGTTAGCTATGCACTGGGCAGTACCATGCATAAGTAACTTAGCCAAAATGAGAGTAGAAGCAGCGCCAAGTCAAGGAGGCTCCAGATGATGGCACGTGTACGATTGGATGCGAGCCACGTGTCCAGGTCTGTAACTGCCAGGAGAGAGAAAACAACCAGGTATATAAGAGTTCTCAACAAACTTTCTGAGGTACGCACGTTCAGTTTACACTCTTTACACTTGCGAGTTGTAGAGCTGACTGTGAGAGAGGATTTGCACGGTTCTTGTTCTCTTAGTATTTGGTGATTCGGTCACTGACTTGGGCGTTGGAGTGCGATCGGCCGCAGCGGCGCCGCTCTGTTTCTTTGCAGGTTCTTGAGGTGGATCTCGAAGAGGAACGGAGGTGAGAAGCGGTGCGCACGTCGATCCTTTGACGAGGCAGTTTCCAGCGTTCCGGTCAACAGGCAGGATCATTCTCTTACAATCTTTGTCTATTAATTGATTGAAACACTTATGAATATCTTCGAAAAACAATTTCATGTGTGAAAATTGTGTTTTCATATGTTTAATACTTCTTTTACAATCTAAGGTCTATTAATTGATTGAAACACTTGTGATATATTTGAGAAACAATTTTATGTGTTAAAATTGTGTTTTGATATGTTTAATACTTCTCTCATTTACAATCTAAGGTTTTACAACCTAGGAAACCATAAGAAAGTGAATGTTCTGTATAATAATTGTGTAAAAGTATCTTAACTATTGAAAACAAGCGTATTACTTAACTAAATGTTTGCAACTTGTTCTTTTCGCTATTAATTGATTGAAAGCACTTACGATATCTTTGAAAACCAATTTCATGTGATAAAATTGTGTTTTGATATGTTTAATATTTCTCTTACAATCTTAGTCTATTAATTGATTGAAACACTTATGAATATCTTTGAAAAACAATTTGATGTGTTAAAATTGTGTTTTCATATGTTTCATACTTCTTTTACAATCTAAGGTCTATTAATTGATTCAAAAACTTGTGATACCTTTGAAAAACCATTTCATGTGTTCAAATTGTATTTTGATATGTTTTATTACTTCTTTTACAATATAAGGTCTATTAATTGATTCAAACACTTGTGATACCTTTGAAACACCATTTCATGTGTTCAAGTTGTATTTTGATATGTTTTAATACTTCTTTTACAATCTAAGGTCTCTTAATTGATTGTAACACTTGTGATATCTTTGAAAAACAATTTCATTTGTTAAAACTATGTTTTGATATGTTTAATACTTCTCTCATTTACAACCTAGGAAACTATAAGAAAGTGAATGTTCTGTATAACAATAGTTTAAAAGTATCTTAACTATTGAAAACAAGCGTATTACTTAACTAAATGTTTGCAACTTGTTCTTTTCGCTATTATTGATTGAAAGCACTTAGGATATCTTTGAAAACCAATTTCATGTGGTAAAATTGTGTTTTGAAATGTTTTATATTTCTCATACAATCTTAGTCTATTAATTGATTGAAAAGCTTATGAATATCTTTGAAAAACAATTTCATGTGTTAAAATTGTGTTTTCATATGTGTAATACTTCTTTTACAATCTAAGGTCTATTAATTCATTCAAACACTTGTGATACCTTTAAAAACCATTTCATATGTTCAAATTGTATTTTGATATGTTTAATACTTCTCTCATTTACAATCTAAGGTTTTACAACCTAGGAAACTATAAGAAAGTGAATGTTCTGTATAATAATAGTTTAAAAGTATCTTAACTATTGAAAACAAGCGTATTAGTTAACTAAATGTTTGCAACTTGTTCTATTCGCTATTAATTGATTGAAAGCACTTACGATATCTTTGAAAACCAATTTCATGTGATAAAATTGTGTTTTGATATGTTTAATATTTCTCTTACAATCCTAGTCTATTAATTGATTGAAACACTTATGAATATCTTTGAAAAACAATTTGATGTGTTAAAATTGTGTTTTCATATGTTTAATACTTCTTTTACAATCTAAGGTCTATTAATTGATTCAAAAACTTGTGATACCTTTGAAAAACCATTTCATGTGTTCAAATTGTATTTTGATATGTTTTAATACTTCTTTTACAATCTAAGGTCTATTAATTGATTGAAACACTTGTGATATCTTTGAAACACAATTTCATTTGTTAAAATTGTGTTTTGATATGTTTAATACTGGTCTCTCTCATTTACAATCTAATGTTTTACAACCTAGGAAACTATAAGAAAGTGAATGTTCTGTATAATAATATTTTAAAAGTATCTTAACTATTGAAAACAAGCGTATTACTTAACTAAATGTTTGCAACTTGTTCTTTTCGCTATTAATTGATTGAAAGCAATTACTATATCTTTGAAAACCAATTTCATGTATTAAAATTGTGTTTTGATATGTTTAATATTTCTCTTACAATCTTAGTCTATTAATTGATTGAAACACTTATGAATATCTTTGAAAAACAATTTGATGTGTTAAAATTGTGTTTTCATATGTTTAATACTTCTTTTACAATCTAAGGTCTATTAATTGATTCAAACACTTGTGATACCTTTGAAAAACCATTTCATGTGTTCAAATTGTATTTTGATATGTTTTAATAGTTCTTTTACAATCTAAGGTCTATTAATTGATTGAAACACTTGTGATATCTTTGAAACACAATTTCATTTGTTAAAATTGTGTTTTGATATGTTTAATACTTGTCTCTCTCATTTACAATCTAAGGTTTTACAACCTAGGAAACTATAAGAAAGTGAATGTTCTGTATAATAATATTTTAAAAGTATCTTAACTATTGAAAACAAGTGTATTACTTAACTAAATGTTTGCAACTTGTTCTTTTCGCTATTAATTGATTGAAAGCACTTACGATATCTTTGAAAACCAATTTCATGTGTTAAAATTGTGTTTTGATATGTTCAATATTTCTCTTACAATCTTAGTCTATTAATTGATTGAAACACTTATGAATATCTTTGAAAAACAATTTGATGTGTTAAAATTGTGTTTTCATATGTTTAATACTTCTTTTACAATCTAAGGTCTATTAATTGATTCAAACACTTGTGATACCTTTGAAAAACCATTTCATGTGTTCAAGTTGTATTTTGATATGTTTTAATACTTCTTTTACAATCTAAGGTCTCTTAATTGATTGAAACACTTGTGATATCTTTGAAAAACAATTTCATTTGTTAAAATTATGTTTTGATATGTTTAATACTTCTCTCATTTACAACCTAAGGTTTTACAACCTAGGAAACTATAAGAAAGTGAATGTTTTGTATAATAATAGTTTAAAAGTATCTTAACTATTGAAAACAAGCGTATTACTTAACTAAATGTTTGCAACTTGTTCTTTTCGCTATTAATTGATTGAAAGGACTTACGATATCTTTGAAAACCAATTTCCTGTGTTAAAAGTGTGTTTTGATATGTTTAATATTTCCGTTACAATCTTAGTCTATTAATTGATTGAAACACTTATGAATATCTTTGAAAAACAATTTCATGTGTTAAAATTGTGTTTTCATATGTTTAATACTTCTTTTACAATCTAAGGTCTATTAATTAATTCAAACACTTGTGATACCTTTAAAAACCATTTCATGTGTTCAAATTGTATTTTGATAAGTTTTTTACAATCTTAGTTCTATTAATTGATTGAAACACTTGTGATATCTTTGAAATACAATTTGATGTGTTAAAATTGTGTTTGCATATGTTTAATACTTCTTTTACAATCTAAGGTCTATTAATTGATTGAAACACTTGTGATATCTTTGAAAAACAATTTCATGTGTTAAAAATGTGTTTTGATAATTTTAATACTTCTCTCATTTACAATCTAAGGTTTTACAACCTGGGAAACTATAAGAAAGTGAATGTTCTGTATAATAATATTTTAAAAGTATCTTAACTATTGAAAAGAAGCGTATTACTTAACTAAATGTGTGCAACTTGTTCTTTTCGCTATTAATTGATTGAAAGCACTTACGATATCTTTGAAAACCAATTTCATGTGTTAAAATTGTGTTTTGATATGTTTAATATTTCTCTTACAATCTTAGTCTATTAATTGATTGAAACACTTATGGATATCTTTGAAAAACAATTTGATGTGTTAAAATTGTGTTTTCATATGTTTAATACTTCTTTTACAATCTAAGGTCTATTAATTAATTCAAACATTTGTGATACCTTTAAAAACCATTTCATGTGTTCAAATTGTATTTTGATATGTTTTTTACAATCTAAGTTCTATTAATTGATTGAAACACTTGTGATATCTTTGAAATACAATTTGATGTGTTCAAATTGTATTTTGATATGTTTTAATACTTCTTTTACAATCTAAGGTCTATTAATTGATTGAAACACTTGTGATATCTTTGAAACACAATTTCATTTGTTAAAATTGTGTTTTGATATGTTTAATACTTGTCTCTCTCATTTACAATCTAAGGTTTTACAACCTAGGAAACTATAAGAAAGTGAATGTTCTGTATAATAATATTTTAAAAGTATCTTAACTACTGAAAACAAGCGTATTACTTAACTAAATGTTTGTAACTAGTTCTTTTCGCTATTAATTGATTGAAAGCACTTACGATATCTTTGAAAACCAATTTTATGTGTTAAAATTGTGTTTTGATATGTTTAATATTTCTCTTACAATCTTAGTCTATTAATTGATTGAAACACTTATGAATATCTTTGAAAAACAATTTGATGTGTTAAAATTGTGTTTTCATATGTTTAATACTTCTTTTACAATCTAAGGTCTATTAATTGATTCAAACACTTGTGATACCATTCAAAAACCATTTCATGTGTTCAATTTGTATTTTGATATGTTTTAATACTTCCTTTACAATCTAAGGTCTATTAATTGATTCAAACACTTGTGATACCTTTGAAAAACCATTTCATGTGTTCAAATTGTATTTTGATATGTTTTAATAGTTCTTTTACAATCTAAGGTCTATTAATTGATTGAAACACTTGTGATATCTTTGAAACACAATTTCATTTGTTAAAATTGTGTTTTGAGATGTTTAATACTTGTCTCTCTCATTTACAATCTACGGATTTACAACCTAGGAAACTATAAGAAAGTGAATGTTCTGTATAATAATATTTTAAAAGTATCTTAACTATTGAAAACAAGCGTATTACTTAACTAAATGTTTGGAACTAGTTCTTTTCGCTATTAATTGATTGAAAGCACTTACGATATCTTTGAAAACCAATTTCATGTGTTAAAATTGTGTTTTCATATGTTTGATATTTCTCTTACAATCTTAGTCTATTAATTGATTGAAACACTTAAGAATATCTTTGAAAAACAATTTGATGTGTTAAAATTGTGTTTTCATATGTTTAATACTTCTTTTACAATCTAAGGTCTATTAATTGATTCAAACACTTGTGATACCATTCAAAAACCATTTCATGTGTTCAAATTGTATTTTGATATGTTTTAATACTTCCTTTACAATCTAAGGTCTATTAATTGATTGAAACACTTGTGATATCTTTGAAAAACAATTTCATGTGTTAAAATTGTGTTTTGATATGTTTAATACTTGTCTCTCTCATTTACAATCTAAGGATTTACAACCTAGGAAACTATAAGAAAGTGAATGTTCTGTATAATAATATTTTAAAAGTATCTTAACTATTCAAAACAAGCGTATTACTTAACTAAATGTTTGGAACTAGTTCTTTTCGCTATTAATTGATTGAAAGCACTTACGATATCTTTGAAAACCAATTTCATGTGTTAAAATTGTGTTTTGATATGTTTGATATTTCTCTTACAATCTTAGTCTATTAATTGATTGAAACACTTATGAATATCTTTGAAAAAAAAATTCATGTGTTAAAATTGTGTTTTCATATGTTTAATACTTCTTTTACAATCTAAGGTCTATTAATTGATTCAAACACTTGTGATACCATTCAAAAACCATTTCATGTGTTCAAATTGTATTTTGATATGTTTTAATACTTCCTTTACAATCTAAGGTCTATTAATTGATTGAAACAGTTGTGATATCTTTGAAAAACAATTTCATGTGTTAAAATTGTGTTTTGATATGTTAAATACTTCTCTTATTTACAATCTAAGGTTTTACAACCTAGGAAACTATAAGAAAGTGAATGTTCTGTATAATAATATTTTAAAAGTATCTTAACTATTGAAAACAAGCGTATTACTTAACTAAATGTTTGGAACTAGTTCTTTTCGCTATTAATTGATTGAAAGCACTTACGATATCTTTGAAAACCAATTTCATGTGTTAAAATTATGTTTTGATATGTTTGATATTTCTCTGACAATCTTAGTCTATTAATTGATTGAAACACTTATGAATATCTTTGAAAAACAATTTCATGTGTTAAAATTGTGTTTTCATATGTTTAATACTTCTTTTACAATCTAAGGTCTATTAATTGATTCAAACACTTGTGATACCATTCAAAAACCATTTCATGTGTTCAAATTGTATTTTGATATGTTTTAATACTTCCTTTACAATCTAAGGTCTATTAATTGATTGAAACACTTGTGATATCTTTGAAAAACAATTTCATGTGTTAAAATTGTGTTTTGATATGTTAAATACTTCTCTCATTTACAATCTAAGGTTTTACAACCTAGGAAACTATAAGAAAGTTAATGTTCTGTATAATAATAGTTTAAACAAGCGTATTACTTAACTAAATGTTTGCAACTTGTTCTTTTCGCTAATAGTTGAGTGAAAACACTTACGATATCTTTGAAAACCAATTTCATGTGTTAAAATTGTGTTTTGATATGTTTAATATATCTCTTACTATCTTAGTCTATTAATTGATTGAAACACTTATGAATATCTTTGAAAAACAATTTCATGTGTTAAAATTGTGTTTTCATATGTTTAATACTTCTTTTACAATCTTAGGTCTATTAATTGATTCAAACACTTGTGATACCTTTGAAAAACCATTTCATGTGTTCAAATTGTATTTTGATATGTTTTAATACTTCTTTTACAATCTAAGGTCTATTAATTGATTGAAACACATGTGATATCTTTGAAAAACAATTTCATGTGTTAAAATTGTGTTTTGATATGTTTAATACTTCTCTCTCTCATTTACAATCTAAGGTTTTACAACCTAGGAAACTATAAGAAAGTGAATGTTCTCTATAATAATATTTTAAAAGTATCTTAACTGTTGAAAACAAGCGTATTACTTAACTAAATGTTTTCAACTTGTTCTTTTCGCTATTAATTGATTGAAAGCAATTACGATATCTTTGAAAACCAATTTCATGTGTTAAAATTGTGTTTTGTTATGTTTAATATTTCTCTTACAATCTTAGTCTATTAATTGATTGAAACACTTATGAGTATCTTTGAAAAACAATTTCATGTGTTAAAATTGTGTTTTCATATGTTTAATACTTCTTTTACAATCTAAGGTCTATTAATTGATTGAAACACTTATGAATATCTTTGAAAAACAATTTGATGTGTTAAAATTGTGTTTTCATATGTTTAATACTTCTTTTACAATCTAAGGTCTATTAATTGATTCAAACACTTGTGATACCTTTGAAAAACCATTTCATGTGTTCAAGTTGTATTTTGATATGTTTTAATACTTCTTTTACAATCTAAGGTCTCTTAATTGATTGAAACACTTGTGATATCTTTGAAAAACAATTTCATTTGTTAAAATTATGTTTTGATATGTTTAATACTTCTCTCATTTACAACCTAAGGTTTTACAACCTAGGAAACTATAAGAAAGTGAATGTTTTGTATAATAATAGTTTAAAAGTATCTTAACTATTGAAAACAAGCGTATTACTTAACTAAATGTTTGCAACTTGTTCTTTTCGCTATTAATTGATTGAAAGGACTTACGATATCTTTGAAAACCAATTTCCTGTGTTAAAAGTGTGTTTTGATATGTTTAATATTTCCGTTACAATCTTAGTCTATTAATTGATTGAAACACTTATGAATATCTTTGAAAAACAATTTCATGTGTTAAAATTGTGTTTTCATATGTTTAATACTTCTTTTACAATCTAAGGTCTATTAATTAATTCAAACACTTGTGATACCTTTAAAAACCATTTCATGTGTTCAAATTGTATTTTGATAAGTTTTTTACAATCTTAGTTCTATTAATTGATTGAAACACTTGTGATATCTTTGAAATACAATTTGATGTGTTAAAATTGTGTTTGCATATGTTTAATACTTCTTTTACAATCTAAGGTCTATTAATTGATTGAAACACTTGTGATATCTTTGAAAAACAATTTCATGTGTTAAAAATGTGTTTTGATAATTTTAATACTTCTCTCATTTACAATCTAAGGTTTTACAACCTGGGAAACTATAAGAAAGTGAATGTTCTGTATAATAATATTTTAAAAGTATCTTAACTATTGAAAAGAAGCGTATTACTTAACTAAATGTGTGCAACTTGTTCTTTTCGCTATTAATTGATTGAAAGCACTTACGATATCTTTGAAAACCAATTTCATGTGTTAAAATTGTGTTTTGATATGTTTAATATTTCTCTTACAATCTTAGTCTATTAATTGATTGAAACACTTATGGATATCTTTGAAAAACAATTTGATGTGTTAAAATTGTGTTTTCATATGTTTAATACTTCTTTTACAATCTAAGGTCTATTAATTAATTCAAACATTTGTGATACCTTTAAAAACCATTTCATGTGTTCAAATTGTATTTTGATATGTTTTTTACAATCTAAGTTCTATTAATTGATTGAAACACTTGTGATATCTTTGAAATACAATTTGATGTGTTCAAATTGTATTTTGATATGTTTTAATACTTCTTTTACAATCTAAGGTCTATTAATTGATTGAAACACTTGTGATATCTTTGAAACACAATTTCATTTGTTAAAATTGTGTTTTGATATGTTTAATACTTGTCTCTCTCATTTACAATCTAAGGTTTTACAACCTAGGAAACTATAAGAAAGTGAATGTTCTGTATAATAATATTTTAAAAGTATCTTAACTACTGAAAACAAGCGTATTACTTAACTAAATGTTTGTAACTAGTTCTTTTCGCTATTAATTGATTGAAAGCACTTACGATATCTTTGAAAACCAATTTTATGTGTTAAAATTGTGTTTTGATATGTTTAATATTTCTCTTACAATCTTAGTCTATTAATTGATTGAAACACTTATGAATATCTTTGAAAAACAATTTGATGTGTTAAAATTGTGTTTTCATATGTTTAATACTTCTTTTACAATCTAAGGTCTATTAATTGATTCAAACACTTGTGATACCATTCAAAAACCATTTCATGTGTTCAATTTGTATTTTGATATGTTTTAATACTTCCTTTACAATCTAAGGTCTATTAATTGATTCAAACACTTGTGATACCTTTGAAAAACCATTTCATGTGTTCAAATTGTATTTTGATATGTTTTAATAGTTCTTTTACAATCTAAGGTCTATTAATTGATTGAAACACTTGTGATATCTTTGAAACACAATTTCATTTGTTAAAATTGTGTTTTGAGATGTTTAATACTTGTCTCTCTCATTTACAATCTACGGATTTACAACCTAGGAAACTATAAGAAAGTGAATGTTCTGTATAATAATATTTTAAAAGTATCTTAACTATTGAAAACAAGCGTATTACTTAACTAAATGTTTGGAACTAGTTCTTTTCGCTATTAATTGATTGAAAGCACTTACGATATCTTTGAAAACCAATTTCATGTGTTAAAATTGTGTTTTCATATGTTTGATATTTCTCTTACAATCTTAGTCTATTAATTGATTGAAACACTTAAGAATATCTTTGAAAAACAATTTGATGTGTTAAAATTGTGTTTTCATATGTTTAATACTTCTTTTACAATCTAAGGTCTATTAATTGATTCAAACACTTGTGATACCATTCAAAAACCATTTCATGTGTTCAAATTGTATTTTGATATGTTTTAATACTTCCTTTACAATCTAAGGTCTATTAATTGATTGAAACACTTGTGATATCTTTGAAAAACAATTTCATGTGTTAAAATTGTGTTTTGATATGTTTAATACTTGTCTCTCTCATTTACAATCTAAGGATTTACAACCTAGGAAACTATAAGAAAGTGAATGTTCTGTATAATAATATTTTAAAAGTATCTTAACTATTCAAAACAAGCGTATTACTTAACTAAATGTTTGGAACTAGTTCTTTTCGCTATTAATTGATTGAAAGCACTTACGATATCTTTGAAAACCAATTTCATGTGTTAAAATTGTGTTTTGATATGTTTGATATTTCTCTTACAATCTTAGTCTATTAATTGATTGAAACACTTATGAATATCTTTGAAAAAAAAATTCATGTGTTAAAATTGTGTTTTCATATGTTTAATACTTCTTTTACAATCTAAGGTCTATTAATTGATTCAAACACTTGTGATACCATTCAAAAACCATTTCATGTGTTCAAATTGTATTTTGATATGTTTTAATACTTCCTTTACAATCTAAGGTCTATTAATTGATTGAAACAGTTGTGATATCTTTGAAAAACAATTTCATGTGTTAAAATTGTGTTTTGATATGTTAAATACTTCTCTTATTTACAATCTAAGGTTTTACAACCTAGGAAACTATAAGAAAGTGAATGTTCTGTATAATAATATTTTAAAAGTATCTTAACTATTGAAAACAAGCGTATTACTTAACTAAATGTTTGGAACTAGTTCTTTTCGCTATTAATTGATTGAAAGCACTTACGATATCTTTGAAAACCAATTTCATGTGTTAAAATTATGTTTTGATATGTTTGATATTTCTCTGACAATCTTAGTCTATTAATTGATTGAAACACTTATGAATATCTTTGAAAAACAATTTCATGTGTTAAAATTGTGTTTTCATATGTTTAATACTTCTTTTACAATCTAAGGTCTATTAATTGATTCAAACACTTGTGATACCATTCAAAAACCATTTCATGTGTTCAAATTGTATTTTGATATGTTTTAATACTTCCTTTACAATCTAAGGTCTATTAATTGATTGAAACACTTGTGATATCTTTGAAAAACAATTTCATGTGTTAAAATTGTGTTTTGATATGTTAAATACTTCTCTCATTTACAATCTAAGGTTTTACAACCTAGGAAACTATAAGAAAGTTAATGTTCTGTATAATAATAGTTTAAACAAGCGTATTACTTAACTAAATGTTTGCAACTTGTTCTTTTCGCTAATAGTTGAGTGAAAACACTTACGATATCTTTGAAAACCAATTTCATGTGTTAAAATTGTGTTTTGATATGTTTAATATATCTCTTACTATCTTAGTCTATTAATTGATTGAAACACTTATGAATATCTTTGAAAAACAATTTCATGTGTTAAAATTGTGTTTTCATATGTTTAATACTTCTTTTACAATCTTAGGTCTATTAATTGATTCAAACACTTGTGATACCTTTGAAAAACCATTTCATGTGTTCAAATTGTATTTTGATATGTTTTAATACTTCTTTTACAATCTAAGGTCTATTAATTGATTGAAACACATGTGATATCTTTGAAAAACAATTTCATGTGTTAAAATTGTGTTTTGATATGTTTAATACTTCTCTCTCTCATTTACAATCTAAGGTTTTACAACCTAGGAAACTATAAGAAAGTGAATGTTCTCTATAATAATATTTTAAAAGTATCTTAACTGTTGAAAACAAGCGTATTACTTAACTAAATGTTTTCAACTTGTTCTTTTCGCTATTAATTGATTGAAAGCAATTACGATATCTTTGAAAACCAATTTCATGTGTTAAAATTGTGTTTTGTTATGTTTAATATTTCTCTTACAATCTTAGTCTATTAATTGATTGAAACACTTATGAGTATCTTTGAAAAACAATTTCATGTGTTAAAATTGTGTTTTCATATGTTTAATACTTCTTTTACAATCTAAGGTCTATTAATTGATTCAAACACTTGTGATACCTTTGAAAAACCATTTCATGTGTTCAAATTGTATTTTGATATGTTTTAATAGTTCTTTTACAATCTAAGGTCTATTAATTGATTGAAACACTTGTGATATCTTTGAAACACAATTTCACTTGTTAAAATTGTGTTTTGATATGTTTAATACTTGTCTCTCTCATTTACAATCTAGGGATTTACAACCTAGGAAACTATAAGAAAGTGAATGTTCTGTATAATAATATTTTAAAAGTATCTTAACTATTGAAAACAAGCGTATTACTTAACTAAATGTTTGTAACTAGTTCTTTTCGCTATTAATTGATTGAAAGCACTTACGATATCTTTGAAAACCAATTTCATGTGCTAAAATTGTGTTTTGATATGTTTAATATTTCTCTTACAATCTTAGTCTATTAATTGATTGAAACACTTATGAATATCTTTGAAAAACAATTTGATGTGTTAAAATTGTGTTTTCATATGTTTAATACTTCTTTTACAATCTAAGGTCTATTAATTGATTCAAACATTTGTGATACCATTCAAAAACCATTTCATGTGTTCAAATTGTATTTTGATATGTTTTAATACTTCCTTTACAATCTAAGGTCTATTAATTGATTGAAACACTTGTGATATCTTTGAAAAACAATTTCATGTGTTAAAATTGTGTTTTGATATGTTAAATACTTCTCTCATTTACAATCTAAGGTTTTACAACCTAGGAAACTATAAGAAAGTTAATGTTCTGTATAATAATAGTTTAAAAGTATCCTAACTTTTGAAAACAAGCGTATTACTTAACTAAATGTTTGCAACTTGTTCTTTTCGCTAATAGTTGAGTGAAAACACTTACGATATCTTTGAAAACCAATTTCATGTGTTAAAATTGTGTTTTGATATGTTTAATATTTCTCTTACTATCTTAGTCTATTAATTGATTGAAACACTTATGAATATCTTTGAAAAACAATTTCATGTGTTAAAATTGTGTTTTCATATGTTTAATACTTCTTTTACAATCTTAGGTCTATTAATTGATTCAAACACTTGTGATACCTTTGAAAAACCATTTCATGTGTTCAAATATTATTTTGATATGTTTTAATACTTCTTTTACAATCTAAGGTCTATTAATTGATTGAAACACATGTGATATCTTTGAAAAACAATTTCATGTGTTAAAATTGTGTTTTGATATGTTTAATACTTCTCTCTCTCATTTACAATCTAAGGTTTTACAACCTAGGAAACAATAAGAAAGTGAATGTTCTATATAATAATAGTTTAAAAGTATCTTAACTGTTGAAAACAAGCGTATTACTTAACTAAATGTTTTCAACTTGTTCTTTTCGCTATTAATTGATTGAAAGCAATTACGATATCTTTGAAAACCAATTTCATGTGTTAAAATTGTGTTTTGTTATGTTTAATATTTCTCTTACAATCTTAGTCTATTAATTGATTGAAACACTTATGAATATCTTTGAAAAACAATTTCATGGGTTAAAATTGTGTTTTCATATGTTTAATACTTCTTTTACAATCTAAGGTCTATTAATTGATTCAAACACTTGTGATACCTTTGAAAAACCATTTCATGTGTTCAAATTGTATTTTGATATATTTTAATAGTTCTTTTACAATCTAAGGTCTATTAATTGATTGAAACACTTGTGATATCTTTCAAACACAATTTCATTTGTTAAAATTGTGTTTTGAGATGTTTAATACTTGTCTCTCTCATTTACAATCTACGGATTTACAACCTAGGAAACTATAAGAAAGTGAATGTTCTGTATAATAATATTTTAAAAGTATCTTAACTATTGAAAACAAGCGTATTACTTAACTAAATGTTTGTAACTAGTTCTTTTCGCTATTAATTGATTGAAAGCACTTACGATATCTTTGAAAACCAATTTCATGTGTTAAAATTGTGTTTTGATATGTTTAATATTTCTCTTACAATCTTAGTCTATTAATTGATTGAAACACTTATGAATATCTTTGAAAAACAATTTGATGTGTTAAAATTGTGTTTTCATATGTTTAATACTTCTTTTACAATCTAAGGTTTATTAATTGATTCAAACACTTGTGATACCATTCAAAAACCATTTCATGTGTTCAAATTGTATTTTGATATGTTTTAATACTTCTTTTACAATCTAAGGTCTATTAATTGATTGAAACACTTGTGATATCTTTGAAACACAATTTCATTTGTTAAATTTGAGTTTTGATATGTTTAATACTTGTCTCTCTCATTTACAATCTAAGGTTTTACAACCTAGGAAACTATAAGAAAGTGAATGTTCTGTATAATAATATTTTAAAAGTATCTTAACTATTGAAAACGAGCGTATTACTTAACTAAATGTTTGCAACTTGTTCTTTTCGCTATTAATTGATTAAAAGCACTTACGATATCTTTGAAAACCAATTTCATGTGTTAAAATTGTATTTTGATATGTTTAATATTTCTCTTACAATCTTAGTCTATTAATTGATTGAAACACTTATGAATATCTTTGAAAAACAATTTCATGTGTTAAAATTGTGTTTTCATATGTTTAATACTTCTTTTACAATCTTAGGTCTATTAATTGATTCAAACACTTGTGATACCTTTGAAAAACCATTTCATGTGTTCAAATATTATTTTGATATGTTTTAATACTTCTTTTACAATCTAAGGTCTATTAATTGATTGAAACACATGTGATATCTTTGAAAAACAATTTCATGTGTTAAAATTGTGTTTTGATATGTTTAATACTTCTCTCTCTCATTTACAATCTAAGGTTTTACAACCTAGGAAACAATAAGAAAGTGAATGTTCTGTATAATAATAGTTTAAAAGTATCTTAACTGTTGAAAACAAGCGTATTACTTAACTAAATGTTTTCAACTTGTTCTTTTCGCTATTAATTGATTGAAAGCAATTACGATATCTTTGAAAACCAATTTCATGTGTTAAAATTGTGTTTTGTTATGTTTAATATTTCTCTTACAATCTTAGTCTATTAATTGATTGAAACACTTATGAATATCTTTGAAAAACAATTTCATGTGTTAAAATTGTGTTTTCATATGTTAAATACTTCTTTTACAATCTAAGGTCTATTAATTGATTCAAACACTTGTGATACCTTTGAAAAACCATTTCATGTGTTCAAATTGTATTTTGATATATTTTAATAGTTCTTTTACAATCTAAGGTCTATTAATTGATTGAAACACTTGTGATATCTTTGAAACACAATTTCATTTGTTAAAATTGTGTTTTGAGATGTTTAATACTTGTCTCTCTCATTTACAATCTACGGATTTACAACCTAGGAAACTATAAGAAAGTGAATGTTCTGTATAATAATATTTTAAAAGTATCTTAACTATTGAAAACAAGCGTATTACTTAACTAAATGTTTGTAACTAGTTCTTTTCGCTATTAATTGATTGAAAGCACTTACGATATCTTTGAAAACCAATTTCATGTGTTAAAATTGTGTTTTGATATGTTTAATATTTCTCTTACAATCTTAGTCTATTAATTGATTGAAACACTTATGAATATCTTTGAAAAACAATTTGATGTGTTAAAATTGTGTTTTCATATGTTTAATACTTCTTTTACAATCTAATGTTTATTAATTGATTCAAACACTTGTGATACCATTCAAAAACCATTTCATGTGTTCAAATTGTATTTTGATATGTTTTAATACTTCTTTTACAATCTAAGGTCTATTAATTGATTGAAACACTTGTGATATCTTTGAAACACAATTTCATTTGTTAAATTTGAGTTTTGATATGTTTAATACTTGTCTCTCTCATTTACAATCTAAGGTTTTACAACCTAGGAAACTATAAGAAAGTGAATGTTCTGTATAATAATATTTTAAAAGTATCTTAACTATTGAAAACGAGCGTATTACTTAACTAAATGTTTGCAACTAGTTCTTTTCGCTATTAATTGATTAAAAGCACTTACGATATCTTTGAAAACCAATTTCATGTGTTAAAATTGTATTTTGATATGTTTAATATTTCTCTTACATTCTTAGTCTATTAATTGATTGAAACACTTATGAATATCTTTGAAAAACAATTTGATGTGTTAAAATTGTGTTTTCATATGTTTAATACTTCTTTTACAATCTAAGGTCTATTAATTGATTCAAACACTTGTGATACCTTTGAAAAACCATTTCATGTGTTCAAATTGTATTTTGATATGTTTTAATAGTTCTTTTACAATCTAAGGTCTATTAATTGATTGAAACACTTGTGATATCTTTGAAAAACAATTTCATGTGTTAAAATTGTGTTTTGATATGTGAAATACTTCTCTCATTTACAATCTAAGGTTTTACAACCTAGGAAACTATAAGAAAGTGACTGTTCTGTATAATAATAGTTTAAAAGTATCTTAACTATTGAAAACAAGCGTATTACTTAACTAAATGTTTGCAACTAGTTCTTTTCGCTATTAATTAATTGAAAGCACTTACGATATCTTTGAAAACCAATTTCATGTGTTAAAATTGTTTTTTGATATGTTTAATATTTCTCTTACAATCTTAGTCTATTAATTGATTGAAACACTTATGAATATCTTTGAAAAACAATTTGATGTGTTAAAATTGTGTTTTCATATGTTTAATACTTCTTTTACAATCTAAGGTCTATTAATTGATTCAAACACTTGTGATACCATTCAAAAACCATTTCATGTGTTCAAATTGTATTTTGATATGTTTTAATACTTCCTTTACAATCTAAGGTCTATTAATTGATTGAAACAGTTGTGATATCTTTGAAAAACAATTTCATGTGTTAAAATTGTGTTTTGATATGTGAAATACTTCTCTCATTTACAATCTAAGGTTTTACAACCTAGGAAACTATATGATCCTGCCTGTTGACCAGAACGCTGGAAACTGCCTCGTCAAAGGATCGACGTGTGCACCGCTTCACACCTCCGTTCCTCTTCGAGATCCACCTCAAGAACCTGCAAAGAAACAGAGCGGCGCCGCTGCGACCGATCGCACTCCAACGCCCAAGTCAGTGACCGAATCACCAAATACTAAGAGAACAAGAACCGTGCAAATTCTCTCTCACAGTGTGCTCTAGAACTCGTAAGCGTAAAGAGTATAATCTGAACGTGCGTACCTTAGAAAGTTCGTTAAGAACTCTTATATACCTGGTTATTTTCTCTCTCCTGGCAGTTACAGACTTGGACACGTGGCTCGCATCCAACTGTACACGTGCCATCATCTGGAGCCTCCTTGACTTGGGCGCTGCTTCTGACTCTCTTTTTTGGCTAAGTTACCTATGCATGGTACTGCCCAGTACATAGCTAACTTGGGAGTGCGATCTCTACTGGAACTGGCGAGTTAGGGTGCCTTCATACACCTTCCCTGTGGTCTCGCCGGCCGCCTTCATAATCTGCTTCTCCTTCATCTTCGGCGATGTGCTTTCTCTAGCGATCTCCAATCGCTTGGTCGCCTGAGTCTACATCTGGCGACTTCATCTTTAACCCGGTGATCGCCCATTCTGGTATGCTGGAGATCGGAACACGCCAACTTAATAACTGACGACTTCACGAGCCCCCCGACTTCCTTCCCTTCTGCTAACCTGGCGCCTTGCCAACACGCCTATACTGTAGCGGGATGCCACGTCATTACCTCCGACTACCAGGGCGGTACACAAGCCCCCCAGTCTTAAGCAAAGACTTGTCTAGCGAAAAGACTGAAAGAGTCACGTCAACACCGATCTACGTGGCACTGACGCAGAATTCCAATCGGTTCTACTTTCTGCTGCTCTGACGCTCCACCAAACCCCTCGTTCATCACTCGACACGTGGCTTCATCAACGGTTACCTTCAGTTATCGTTTGCGCTTCCCAAACCCATTTTCGAAAAAACTCTTAAACCCATTTCCACTCAACACTGTTCCATCATTTTCCCTCGCATTCACGAACGCTCTAACCTTCTTCTGCAAAAAAAACTCCCAGCGCTCTCCAACATTCCGAATCACCATCAACCTTCATCGTCTTCCTGATCATCAAAAGGTACCTACTTTCCTTCTTCTGCTGGTTTTTCTTGCATTTTAACCGATTCGCATCATCCTGTAACTGCCTGGTGCATACGCTGTGGGTTGCTTTTTCCATTTCTCCTTCTACGTAACTTAGGGCTTCGTCAATCATCGCAACGAACCTACGTTCGTTCGTTTTTCACCTTCCTTCCATGATCGAGTCAGCCTCTGTAACCCCTGATCATTTTCCCTTTTCTTCTTCCTTTGCAGCTGCAATAATGACTCGCACAAAGATCACCCCGAATCCTCCTCGTTCATCAAGAAACCCCCCTTCTCAAGCACACGACCCACCACGAGTTCGTGGCGCTTCATCTTCCCAGGCTGAGAGGCCTGCATCCTCCCGCCCTAACCTGGCCCAGGCGACTCCACCTATCGCCGGAGAAGCCCCCGTTCCCGTGCCAGACTTCAAAACCTTGTATCCCTGGGCCAACTCGACCCTTCTGAGGGAGACATCTTCTGTGAACACTGCGGGAGCAGTTTTGCGGCTGACTAAGGGGGACGAGCTTCATCAATCATTTCATAAGGAGCACGATGAAAAGATGATAGTGCTACCTTGCCCCCCCGATCTGCCTGTTTGTGCTGATGACAAGGTGAGTGCCGACGGGCCCTTCTGCTTCGTCTACACGACCTTATTCAAGAAGGTGAAGCTCAGGTTCCCTTTCACCCGTTTCGAAAGGGAACTCCTTACCGAGCTTAACATCGCCGCCACCCAGCTCCATCCCAACAGCTGGGCGTTCGTGCGAGCGTTCCAAATGATGTGCGACCATCTGGGGTTGCCCGCATCCGTGGACGTATTTTTATTCCTCTTCGAAGCCAAGCACCCAGGAGACCGCCTGTGGATTAGCTTGAATGCGATTGCTGGGAGGTCAATTTTCTCCATCTTCCAGCAATCCTACAAGGACTGGAAAGGGAAGTTCGTCCAAGTGCGCCCCAACGACAAGGACGACTCCCTACTCGACGGCTTCCCCTTGTACTGGGTTGACAAGGGGAAGAAAGAGTCCAAGAGCTGCTTCAGGAGACCCAGAAGTCCTGACAGCATGGGAGCGTTGGACCGAGACCTCTGCCTTTTCTGGAAAAGGGTCGCGGATGCCAACATCACCTTCCTTACCACCACCCTGATCTGCTTCGAATTCTATGAGGACCAACTCGAAATTCGAATAGGTTAGAACATTTAAACTGTTGTTTTAATACTGCTTCTATTTGACTGTTTCTGGGCGTCTTGTGCGTTATGCACAAGACTTTGGTTTTATTTTTCCTGCACCGATCACCTGCTTTGCTGCATACCACCTTATGCACTCATTTTCCTTTTGAGTTAACCCAGCATTTTCGTTCCATGCAGATAACATGTTGGGCAGGGGCATGCTTGCTGAATTGAAGGCGCTCGCCCGAACCCACGGGTTGGCGACGGGTTCTCAAACGGTGCCCAACTCGGTAGTAGAGACAACCATCGTCCACGGGCAATCGCCACCTAAGGAACCTGCCCAACGCAAGAAACTGGTCCTCAAGAGGCCCAAGAGGAAGGCTCCCCAGGTAGTCCAAGAGGATGAGGAAGAAGATGACGAGGTCACTGAGGATGGCCTCGTTACAAAGAGGAAGAGGGTGGCACCTTCTTCACCACCTGCACCACCCCCTCTTCCCTCGTCAACGCCACCATCCACACCTGCTCCTCCTCCATCATCGCCACCCCCACAAGCTCCCGTTTCACCAGTCCAAGCTATCCCGCTAGCCACTGCGCCGCCTGCGGTTGAGGCTCAAGAGCCAAACTCCACGCCACATGTATCAGCGGGAGGGGGTCCCCCTTCAAATGCCTCAGCCGCAGAGGTTGCTCCAATCGGGGATGAGGTCGCTCATACCTCACCGATTCTGATCACCGAATCCCCGATTCTGTCACCACGCCAACAAGCGCCCACGGAAGAACCTGCTAAGGAAGGTGGCGACGAGAATCCACAACAGGCCCCCACAGCGCCTCTGGTGCCTCTACAAGCAGCAAACCTCCCCCTTGAGGTCACGAGGATGTGGGAGCCTCTGTCTGCTAAGCTAAAGACGATAGCAGAAGACATCCCTGCCATCATCACCAGAGTTGTGGAAAGCTCTACTAGGAGGCTCCAAGACGACCTCTTCAACCTCAAGACCGAGAACAGCACCATGAGGGTTGAGGTGGAGAAGTTGTCTTTCAACTTGACGCTGGCGGAGATCGAACACTCCCGAGTGGAGGACGCAATGAGGACCGAGCTCAGGTTGGCGCGCAAAGAGGCCACCGATCTCCGCCACAAAGTGCAACAGCTTGCTCAAGAAAAGATCGAACTAGAGAGCAAGATTGTGCCTTACCGCGTCAAGGTGACTGACCTGGAGGCTGTCATGAAGGCCGACGCCGTCAAGGTGCAAAAACTAGAGAAAAGGTCAGCCGACCGAGAGACCCTCCTGGGGCAGGTGGAAAAGGCAAGGGACGACGCCATAGCTGATCTCGCCAAAGCCAACGAAGAGAAGGGAAAGGTAGCTGCTGAATTGGCCCAAGTGCAAGCGGAATCCAAGAAAGTTGCTGAAGACCTTCTCCAGGCTCAAAAGACCAATGAACAACTCAAGAAACAGGTTGAAGAGCTGGAGCAACAGAATAAGGAGTTGAAAGAGCAAACTGAAGATCTCAAGAAGCGGATTGAGGAACTTCAGAAGCAGATTGAAGAACTCAAGCTAAACTCTGCTCAAATTCTGGCCGCTGGATTCGAAGCTGCACGGGAACAATTTGCCTGCCTGTTCCCCGACCTGGATCTCAGCATGGTGTCGCTGAACAATGAAGTGGTGGATGGAAAAGTGGTGCCCGCCGAAGACTGATCAATTTAATTCATCCATCACTTTCATACTCTCCCTTGCATTATAACTTGTAACAGACTTTATGTCCCTTTGTATATATGTTTTGAACTGTTATTCACTGTTAATGACAAAGTCTACGTTTTTCCTCTTTTGACTTCTTCAACCGCTTCAACTTTTCTGACTTGTTTTACTTTTGTACCGCCCTGGTGGTCGGGTGTGATGACGTGGCATCCTCCTACAGTATAGGCGTGTTGACAAGGCGCCAGGTTGGCAGAAGGGAAGGAAGTCGGGGGGCTCGTGTAGTCGCCAGTTGTTATATTGGCGTGTTCCGATTTCCAGCTTACCAGAATCGGCGATCGCCAGGTTAAAGATGAAGTCGCCAGATGTAGATTCAGGCGACCTAGTCATTTGAGATCGCCAGAGCAAGCACATCGCCGAAGATGAAGGAGAAGCAGATTATGAAGGCGGCCGGCGAGACCACAGGGAAGGTGTATGAAGGCCCCTAACTCGCCAGTTCCAGTAGAGATCGCACTCCCAAGTTAGCTATGCACTGGGCAGTACCATGCATAAGTAACTTAGCCAAAATGAGAGTAGAAGCAGCGCCAAGTCAGGGAGCCTCCAGATGATGGCACGTGTACAGTTGGATGCGAGCCACGTGTCCAAGTCTGTAACTGCCAGGAGAGAGAAAGCTACCAGGTATATAAGAGTTCTTAACAAACTTTCCGAGGTACGCACGTTCAGTTTATACACTTTACGCTTGCGAGTGATAGAGCTGACTGTGAGAGAGGATTTGCACGGTTCTTGTTCTCTTAGTTTTTGGTGATACCGTCACTGACTTGAGCGTTGGAGTGCGATCGACCGCAGCGGCGCCGCTCTGTTTCTTTGCAGGTTCTTGAGGTAGATCCCGAAGAAGAACGGAAGTGAGAAGCGGTGCGCACGTCGATCCTTTGACGAGGCAGTTTCCAGCGTTCCGGTCAACAGGCAGGATCATCAGGCGCCCACCGTGGGGCCGTGTAAAACTTGCTCCCATCCACAGCGTGAGTTCTTGGAGTTTTTCGAAGTTTTCTGCGTGGTTGTGTGCTGGTGCAACCATCGTTCGCTATTTGTTTGAGTTTCGTTCGGTGAATTTGCGCTTTGTACCGTTCGTTTGGCTTTTTCGATCGGTGGAGTGAGGTTTTCTGCTGCTTACGCGTAATCTGTTTGGTGGAGGTTCGAGTTCTTTCGCTCGTCTGGTTGTCCGCGGGGAAACGTTGGTTTCTGGTGAAGTTGTGGTTTTCTTTGAAGGCTTACGGTGTTCTTGAGTTTTCTTGCGCAAGTTTCGCGCTATGTTCTCCGATTGATCGCTGATTCGTTCGTGGCTGAAGTGTTGTTCGCTGCATTCCTGTGATTCGCTGAAGTTAATGAGAAAAATGAGAAGCAATCGTTCAAGTCCCGTGGCGCCTGTCGCTGCTGAAGGCGACGCCGCCATGACCATGGCGCAGATGGCAGAGATGATGCGCTCGTTGCAGGCAACTGTGGAAGCCTCACGCGTAGAGCAGGCGCGAATACATGAGGACCTGGTCGCCTCTCGCACCAGGAACGAGGAGCTTAGCAAAGTGACTGAGGAGCTGCGTCGAGCTCTTCAGGAGCAGCAAGGACGTTCTTCTGTTGAAGAGGTGGCGCCGTCGACGCCACCTCGTGTTTTCCCAATGCCTTTCGTTCAGGCGATTACCGAAACGCCAATTCCCACGAGCGTGGTTCCGGTTAAGGCCGTCTTTACCGGCGTGGAGGATCCAGAGGCTCATCTGACCACGTTCCATACGCAGATGATGCTGTCGGGAGGGTCAGACGCCGTCTACTGCAAGATGTTCGTGAGTACGCTCCAGGGAACGGCGATGGAGTGGTTTGTGAGCCTGCCTAACGGCCACATAACCAATTTTCAACAGTTCTCGAAGATCTTTGTCGAGCAGTACATCGTGAATAAGGCACCGCCCAGGGTGTCTTATGATCTATTTGATATAAGGCAGTACCAGGGAGAGTCCCTCAGAGACTACCTGAATCGCTTTGGGGCGCAGATGGTCAGATCGCCGGCCAAGGATGAAGAAATGCTGGTCTATGCATTCAAGAAGGGCGTGCAGCCAGGACCATTCTGTGAGGCCTTGATCAGGGCTCACCTCGCGACATTTGCAGAAGTCAGGCGACTTGCGGTGGCTCACATCGCCGACGAGAGTGAAGTCGCCGAGAAAAGAGGCAGCGTGGCTCCCGCCAGACCAGGATCCAGCCGCAGAGGGTGCTGGAAACGGCGGCGGCGGCCAGGAAAGACCAAAGGACTCGCCATCCTTACGATAGGAGAAACAAGGGAAGAAGCCAAGCACGCCAGCAACCAGCACGCCGGGAATACAATCGCCCGCCTAAGCACAAATTTGTCATGGGACTAGCGGGCCTGATCGCCATTCCTAACATATCTGCTAGGTTGAAGGCGCCTGAGAAGGTGGGCGACAAGGTGCTGGGGTCAAAGTCGGATGCCTGGTGTGAGTTCCACCAGTGTTTTGGCCACACTTTGGACTTATGCTTGTCTTTAGGATACCAGCTCGACGATCTGGTTAAGAGCGGGTTCCTAAATGACTATCTGCTGGACAGGAGGACGGGGGGAGCGTCGAGTTCCCAGCCAGCAGGTGGAGAAGCCCAGCAACACGAGATGCCTATCCACGGGGAGATCCACACCATAGCAGGGGGCTTCTCAGGTGGTGGATGCACCGCATCGCAGAGGAAGAAGTACGCGCGATCGGTGATGACAGTGGATATGTTTGAAGATCACTCGCCGGAAGTGGACATCACGTTCACCAAGCAGGATCTTCGGGACGTTGTGCCTCACGACAACGATCCCATAGTTATTTCGTTGGTTACGGCGGGAAGGAAGGTCCACAGAGTTCTGGTGGACCAAGGAAGCTCGGCAGACGTGATGTTCTGGCCGACATCTTCTCTGGATGCCTCTTTCAGTCAAGAGGAAACCCAAAAACTTCCCAGCCTCCACGCCGAAAATACATTTCTCTGGATTCAGTTTCAATCTGAACTTGGCGATCGTTGTGAACAATTCTTCCAAGTCGGCAACGTGCTTGCTCTTTTCCGGCGAGGTCACGACCATGTCATCGACGTACGCTTGCACGTTCCTTCCCAGCATCGGTGCAAGTACTCGATCCATCAGCCTCTGATACGTGGCCCCCGCGTTCTTCAGCCCAAACGGCATCACCTTGTAGCAATAGCACGACCTCTCCGTCATGAAGGCTGTCTTCTCTTCATCCATGGGATGCATCTTGATCTGATTATACCCCGAGAAGGCATCCAGGAAACTCAACAGCTTACACCCCGCAGCACTATCCACCAGGGCGTCTATGCTCGGTAAAGGATACGAATCCTTTGGGCAAGCTTTGTTCAGGTCAGTGAAATCGACGCACATGCGCCATTTCCCGTTACTCTTCTTCACCAGCACGACATTTGCCAGCCATTCAGGGTACTGGACTTCCCTGATGTGGCCTGCAACAAGGAGCTTCTGTGTTTCTTCTCTAATCGCCTGCCTCCTTTCTTCGTTGAACTTTCTTCTTCTTTGTCGCACTGGTCTCACCAAGCCGTCCATCGCCAGATGATGGCACAGGAAGTCGGGATCAATCCCGGGCATGTCCGAAGCGGACCATGCAAACGCGTCCAGATGCCGCTCAATCACCTTGGCGATCTGGTCCTGGAGCCCAACCTCCAGAGATCTTCCCAGCTTGAAGATTTTTCCCCCGATCTCTTTCTCGAGCCACTGCTCGACAGGTTTTGGCCTGGATTCTCGGGCGATCACCGCCCTGGCGATTCCCTGTTCTCTTGCTTCCTCAGGGCGATTCCGCGCCTCTTCCTCCTCCAGACCAGCGTTTCCCTCCACTAGCTCAACGTCCACCATCTCCACGTCCCTTCCGGCGGTCTCGTCCGCTACCGTCGATCTGGGCTTCACACCGGGAGGCGGGGTGGTTGTTACATAACTCACTGATCTCTTGTTTTTCAGGCTATTCTCATAGCACTTTTTCGCTTCTTTCTGATCAGACTTGATCGTGATCACCACCCCCTCCATAGACGACAACTTTACCTTCATGTGCCGAGTCGACGGAATGGCGCCTATCCTGTTAAGCGTAGGCCTTCCCAACAGGATGTTGTACGCTGAAGGAGAGTTTACGATGAGGTACTTGATTTTCTCCGTCCTCGAACCAGCCTCATCTGTAAACGTGGTTCTCAACTCAATATACCCCCTGACCTCCACCTGGTCACCAGCGAACCCATATAGGCACCCTCCATAGGGCCTTAGCTGGTCAAGGGGCAACTCCAACTGCGTGAAAGTCGGCCAGAACATCACGTCTGCTGAACTTCCTTGGTCCACCAGAACTCTGTGGACCTTCCTTCCCGCCGTAACCAACGAAATGACTATGGGATCGTTGTCATGAGGCACAACGTCCCGAAGATCCTGCTTGGTGAATGTAATATCCACTTCCGGCGAGTGATCTTCAAACATATCCACTGTCATCACCGACCGCGCGTACTTCTTCCTCTGCGATGCGGTGCATCCACCACCTGAGAAGCCTCCTGCGATGGTGTGGATTTCCCCGTGGATAGGCATTTCGTGTTGCTGGGCTTCTCCACCTGCTGGCTGGGAACTCGACGCTCCCCCCGTCCTCCTATCCAGCAGATAGTCATTTAGGAACCCGCTCTTAACCAGATCATCGAGCTGATACCCTAAGGACAAACACGAGTCCAAAGTGTGGCCAAAGCCCTGGTGAAACTCACACCAGGCGTCTGGCTTTGGTCCCAGCACCTTGTCGCCCACCTTTTCAGGCGCTTTCAACCTGACAGATATGTTGGGAATGGCGATCAGGTCCGCTAATCCCATAACAAACTTGTGCTTAGGCGGGCGATTGTATTCCCGGCGTGCTGGTTGCTGGCGCCCCTGGCTCCTCCCCTTGTTCCTCCTATCGTAAGGATGGCGAGTCCTCTGGTCCTTCCTGGCCGCCGCCGCCGTTTCCAGCACCCTTTGCGGCTGGATTCTGGTCTGGGCGCGTGGCCTAGCGGGAGCCACGCTCCCTCTCTTCTCAGCGACCTTACTTTCGTCGGCGATGTGAGCCACCGCAAGTCGCCTGACCTCAGCAAACGTTGCAGGGTGAGCTCTGATCGAGGCCTCGCAGAATACTCCCGGCAGCACGCCCTTCTTGAATGCATAGACCAGCATTTCTTCATCTTTGGTCGGCGATCTGACCATCTGCACTCCAAAGCGATTCAGGTAGTCTCTGAGGGACTCTCCCTGGTACTGCCTTATATCAAACAAATCATAAGACACCCTGGGCGGTGCCTTGTTCACGATGTATTGCTCGACGAAAACCTTCGAGAACTGCTGAAAACTGGTTATGTGACCGTTAGGTAGGCTCACAAACCACTCCAACGCCGTTCCCTGAAGCGTGCTTACAAACATCTTGCAATACACGGCGTCTGACCCTCCCGACAGCATCATCTGCGTATGGAACGTGGTCAGATGGGCCTCTGGATCCTCCACGCCGGTAAAGACAGCCTTGACAGGGACCACGCTCGTATGAATGGGCGTGTCAGTAATCGCCTGAACAAAAGGCATAGGGAAAACGCGAGGTGGCGATGACGGCGCCACCTCTTCAACAGAAGAACGCCCTTGCTGCTCCTGAAGAGCTTGACGCAGCTCCTCAGTCACCTTGCTGAGCTCCTCATTCCTGGCGCGAGAGGCGACCAGGTCCTCATGCATTCTCGCCTGCTCTATGCGTGAGGCTTCCACAGTTGCCTGCAACGAACGCATCATCTCGGCCATCTGCGCCATGGTCATGGCAGCGGTGCCTAGCGATGGGCGCAACTGGACTTGAGCGATTGCTTCTCATTTTTCTCATGAAACTCAGCGGATCACAGAATGCGGCGAACAACACTTACTTTAGCTACGATTGAGTCGGCGATCAATCGGAAAAACTGTGCGAAACTCCGGGAGAAAACTCAAGAACACCGTAAACCTTCAAAGAAACTTGTAACTTCACCAGCAACCACTGCTCTTCCCACGGATAACCAAACGAGCGAAAGAACTCAACTCCACCGAACAAATCACGCGAAAACAGCAGGAAAACCTCACTTCACCGATCGAAAACCCAAGCGAACGGTGTAAAACGCGAATTCACCGAACGAAACTCAAGCAAACAGCGAACGATGGTTGCTCCAGCACACAACCACGCAGAAAACTTCGAAAACCTCCAAGAACTCATGCTGTGGATGGGAGCAAGTTTTACACGGCCCCACGGTGGGCGCGTGATGATCCTGCCTGTTGACCAGAACGCTGGAAATTGCCTCGTCAAAGGATCGACGTGTGCACCGCTTCACACCTCCGTTCCTCTTCGAGATCCACCTCAAGAACCTGCAAAGAAACAGAGCGGCGCCGCTGCGACCGATCGCACTCCAACGCCCAAGTCAGTGACCGAATCACCAAATACTAAGAGAACAAGAACCGTGCAAATTCTCTCACAGTGTGCTCTAGAACTCGCAAGCGTAAAGAGTATAATCTGAACGTGCGTACCTTAGAAAGTTCGTTAAGAACTCTTATATACCTGGTTACTTTCCTCTCCTGGCAGTTACAGACTTGGACACGTGGCTCGCATCCAACTGTACACGTGCCATCATCTGGAGCCTCCTTGACTTGGGTGCTGCTTCTGACTCTCTTTTTTGGCTAAGTTACCTATGCATGGTACTGCCCAGTACATAGCTAACTTGGGAGTGCGATCTCTACTGGAACTGACGAGTTAGGGTGCCTTCATACACCTTCCCTGTGGTCTCGCCGGCCGCCTTCATAATCTGCTTCTCCTTCATCTTCGGCGATGCGCTTTCTCTGGCGATCTCCAATCGCTTGGTCGCCTGAGTCTACATCTGGCGACTTCATCTTTAACCCGGTGATCGCCTATTCTGGTATGCTGGAGATTGGAACACGCCAACTTAATAACTGGCGACTTCACGAGCCCCCCGACTTCCTTCCCTTCTGCTAACCTGGCGCCTTGCCAACACGCCTATACTGTAGCGGGATGCCACGTCATTACCTCCGACTACCAGGGCGGTACACTATAAGAAAGTGAATGTTCTGTATAATAATAGTTTAAAAGTATCTTAACTATTGAAAACAAGCGTATTACTTAACTAAATGTTTGCAACTAGTTCTTTTCGCTATTAATTAATTGAAAGCACTTATGATATCTTTGAAAACCAATTTCATGTGTTAAAATTGTTTTTTATATGTTTAATATTTCTCTTACAATCTTAGTCTATTAATTGATTGAAACACTTATGAATATCTTTGAAAAACAATTTCATGTGTTAAAATTGTGTTTTCATATGTTTAATACTTCTTTTACAATCTAAGGTCTATTAATTGATTCAAACACTTGTGATACCATTGAAAAACCATTTCATATGTTCAAATTGTATTTTGATATGTTTTAATACTTCCTTTACAATCTAAGGTCTATTAATTGATTAAAACACTTGTGATATCTTTGAAAAACAGTTTCATGTGTTAAAATTGTGTTTTGATATGTTAAATACTTCTCTCATTTACAATCTAAGGTTTTACAACCTAGGAAACTATAAGAAAGTGAATGTTCTGTATAATAATAGTTTAAAAGTACCCTAACTATTGAAAACAAGCGTATTACTTAACTAAGTGTTTGCCACTTGTTCTTTTCGCTATTAATTGATTGAAAGCACATACGATATCTTTGAAAACCAATTTCATGTGTTCAAATTGTGTTTTGATATGTTTAATATTTCTCTTACAATCTTAGTCTATTAACTGATTGAAACACTTATGAATATCTTTGAAAAACAATTTCATGTGTTAAAATTGTGTTTTCATATGTTTAATACTTCTTTTACAATCTAAGGTCTATTACTTGATTCAAACACTTGTGATAATACCTTTGAAAAACCATTTCATGTGTTCAAATTGTATTTTGATATGTTTTTAATAGTTCTTCTACAATCTAAGGTCTATTAATTGATTGAAACACTTGTGATATCTTTGAAAAATAATTTCACGTGTTAAAGTTGTGTTTTGATATGTTTATTACTTCTCTCATTTACAATCTGAGGTTTTACAACCTAGGAAACTATAAGAAAGTGAATGTTTTGTATAATAATAGTTTTAAAAGTATCTTAACTGTCGAAAACAAGCGTATTACTTAACTAAATGTTTGCAAGTTGTTCTTTTCGCTAATAATTGAGTGAAAACACTTACGATATCTTTGAAAACCAATTTCATGTGTTAAAATTGTGTTTTGATATGTTTAATATTTCTCTTACAATCTTAGTCTATTAACTGATTAAAACACTTATGAATATCTTTGAAAAACAATTTCATGAGTTAAAATTATGTTTTCATATGTTTAATACTTCTTTTACAATCTAAGGTCTATTAATTGATTCAAACACTTGTGATACCTTTGAAAAACCATTTCATGTGTTCAAATTGTATTTTGATATGTTTTAATACTTCTTTTACAATCTAAGGTCTATTAATTGATTGAAACACTTGTGATATCTTTGAAAAACAATTTCATGTGTTAAAATTGTGTTTTGATATGTTTAATAATTGTCTCTCTCATTTACAATCTAAGGTTTTACAACCTAGGAAACTATAGGAAAGTGAATGTTCTGTATAATAATATTTTAAAATTATCTTAACTATTGAAAACAAGCGTATTACTTAACTAAATGCTTGCAACTTGTTCTTTTCGCTATTAATTGATTGAAAGCACTTTGAAAACCAATTTCATGTGTTAACATTGTGTTTTGATATCTTTAATATTTCTCTTACAATCTTAGTCTATTAATTGATAGAAACACTAATGAATATCTTTGAAAAACAATTTGATGTGTTAAAATTGTGTTTTCATATGTTTAATACTTCTTTTACAATCTAAGGTCTAGTAATTGATTCAAACACTTGTGATACCTTTGAAAAACCATTTCATGTTTTCAAATTGTATTTTGATATGTTTTTAATACTTCTTTTAAAATCTAAGGTCTATTAATTGATTGAAAACACTTGTGATATCTTTGAAAAACAATTTCACGTGTTAAAATTGTATTTTGATATGTTTATTACTTCTCTCGTTTACAATCTGAGGTTTTACAACCTAGGAAACTATAAGAAAGTGAATGTTCTGTATAATAATAGTTTTAAAAGTATCTTAACTGTCGAAAACAAGCGTATTACTTAACTAAGTGTTTGCAACTTGTTCTTTTCGCTGTTAATTGATTAAAAGCACTTACGATATCTTTGAAAACCAATTTCATGTGTTCAAATTGTGTTTTGATATCTTTAATATTTCTCTTACAATCTTAGTCTATTAATTGATAGAAACACTAATGAATATCTTTGAAAAACATTTTGATGTGTTAAAATTGTGTTTTCATATGTTTAATACTTCTTTTACAATCTAAGGTCTAGTAATTGATTCAAACACTTGTGATACCTTTGAAAAACCATTTCATGTGTTCAAATTGTATTTTCATATGTTTTTTACAATCTATGTTCTATTAATTGATTGAAACACTTGTGATATCTTTGAAATACAATTTCATGTGTTAAAATTGTGTTTTCATATGTTTAATACTTCTCTTACAATCTAAGGTCTATTAATTGATTCAAACACTTCTGATATCTTTGAAAAACAATTTCATGTGTGAAAATTGTGTTTTGATATGTTTAATACTTCTCTCATTTACAATCTAAGGTTTTACAACCTAAGAAACTATAAGAAAGTGAATGTTCTGTATAATAATAGTTTCAAAGTATCTTAACTATTGAAAACAAGCGTATTACTTAACTAAATGTTTGCAACTTGTTCTTTTCGCTATTAATTGATTGAAAGCACTTACGATATCTTTGAAAACCAATTTCATGTGATAAAATTGTGTTTTGATATGTTTAATATTTCTCTTACAATCTTAGTCTATTAATTGATTGAAACACTTATGAATATCTTTGAAAAACAATTTCATGTGTTAAAATTGTGTTTTCATATGTTTAATACTTCTTTTACAATCTAAGGTCTATTAATTGATTCAAACACTTGTGATACCTTTGAAAAACCATTTCATGTGTTCAAATTGTATTTTGATATGTTTTAATACTTCTTTTACATTCGAAGGTCTATTAATTGATTGAAACACTTGTGATATCTTTGAAAACCAATTTCATGTGTTTAAATTGTGTTTTGATATGTTTAATACTTGTCTATCTCATTTACAATCTAAGGTTTTACAACCTAGGAAACTATAAGAAAGTGAATGTTCTGTATAATAATAGTTTAAAAGTATCTTAACTATTGAAAACAAGCGTATTACTTAACTAAATGTTTGCAAGTTGTTCTTTTCGCTATTAATTGATTGAAAGCACTTACGATATCTTTGAAAACCAATTTCATGTGTTAAAATTGTGTTTTGTTATGTTTAATATTTCTCTTACAATCGTAGTCTATTAATTGATTTAAACACTTATGAATAACTTTGAAAAACAATTTCATGTGTTAAAATTGTGTTTTCATATGTTTAATACTTCTTTTACAATCTTAGGTTTATTAATTGATTCAAACACTTGTGCTACCTTTGAAAAACAATTTCATGTGTTCAAATTGTATTTTGATATGTTTTAATACTTCCTTTACAATCTAAGGTCTATTAATTGATTGAAACAGTTGTGATATCTTTGAAAAACAATTTCATGTGTTAAAAGTGTGTTTTGATATGTGAAATACTTCTCTCATTTACAATCTAAGGTTTTACAACCTAGGAAACTATAAGAAAGTGAATGTTCTGTATAATAATAGTTTAAAAGTATCTTAACTATTGAAAACAAGCGTATTACTTAACTAAATGTTTGCAACTTGTTCTTTTCGCTAATAATTGAGTGAAAACACTTACGATATCTTTGAAAACCAATTTCATGTGTTAAAATTGTGTTTTGATATGTTTGATATTTCTCTTACAATCTTAGTCTATTAATTGATTGAAACACTTATGAATAACTTTGAAAAACAATTTCATGTGTTAAAATTATGTTTTCATATGCTTAATACTTCTTTTACAATCTAAGGTTTGTTAATTGATTCAAACACTTGTGATACCTTTGAAAAACCATTTCATGTGTTCAAATTGTATTTTGATATGTTTTAATACTTCTTTTACAATCTAAGGTCTATTAATTGATTGAAACACTTGTGATATCTTTGAAAAACAATTTCATGTGTTAAAATTGTGTTTTGATATGTTTAATACTTGTCTCTCTCATTTACAATCTAGGGATTTACAACCTAGGAAACTATAAGAAAGTGAATGTTCTGTATAATAATATTTTAAAAGTATCTTATCTATTGAAAACAAGCGTATTACTTAACTAAATGTTTGCAACTTGTTCTTTTCGCTATTAATTGATTGAAAGCACTTTGAAAACCAATTTCATGTGTTAACATTGTGTTTTGATATCTTTAATATTTCTCTTACAATCTTAGACTATTAATTGATAGAAACACTAATGAATATCTTTAAAAAACAATTTTATGTGTTAAAATTGTGTTTTCATATGTTTAATACTTCTTTTACAATCTAAGGTTTAGTAATGGATTCAAACACTTGTGATACCTTTGAAAAACCATTTCATGTGTTCAAATTGTATTTTCATATGTTTTTTACAATCTATGTTGTATTAATTGATTGAAACACTTGTGATATCTTTGAAATACAATTTCATGTGTTAAAATTGTGTTTTGATATGTTAAATACTTCTCTCATTTACAATCTAAGGTTTTACAACCTAGGAAACTATTAGAAAGTGAATGTTCTGTATAATAATAGTTTAAAAGTATCTTAACTATTGAAAACAAGCGTATTACTTAAGTAAATGTTTGGAACTTGTTCTTTTCGCTAATAATTGAGTGAAAACACTTACGATATCTTTGAAAACCAATTTCATGTGTTAAAATTGTGTTTTGATATGTTTAATATTTTCTTACAATCTTAGTCTATTAATTGATTGAAACACTTATGAATATCTTTGAAAAACAATTTCATGTGTTAAAATTGTGTTTTCATATGTTTAATACTTCTTTTACAAGCTAAGGTCTATTAATTGATTCAAACACTTGTGATACCTTTGAAAAACCATTTCATGTGTTCAAATTGTATTTTGATATGTTTTAATACTTCTTTTACAATCTAAGGTCTAATAATTGATTGAAACACTTGTGATATCTTTGAAAAACAATTTCATTTGTTAAAATTGTGTTTTGATATGTTTAATACTTGTCTCTCTCATTTACAATCTAAGGTTTTACAACCTAGGAAACTATAAGAAAGTGAATGTTTTGTATAATAATATTTTAAAAGTATCTTAACTATTGAAAACAAGCGTATTACTTAACTAAATGTTTGAACCTGTTGTTTTCGCTATTAATTGATTGAAAGCACTTACGATATCTTTGAAAACCAATTTCATGTGTTAAAATTGTGTTTTGATATGTTTAATATTTCTCTTACAATCTTAGTCTATTAATTGATTGAAACACTTATGAATATCTTCGAAAAACAATTTCATCTGTTAAAATTTTGTTTTCATATTTTTAATACTTCTTTTACAATCTAAGGTCGATTAATTGATTCAAACACTTGTGATACCTTTGAAAAACCATTTCATGTGTTCAAATTGTATTTTGATATGTTTTAACACTTCGTTTACAATCTAAGGTCTATTAATTGATTGAAACACTTGTGATATCTTTGAAAAACAATTTCATGTGTTAAAATTGTGTTTTGATATGTTTAATACTTCTCTCTCTCATTTACAATCTAAGGTTTTACAACCTAGGAAACTATAAGAAAGTGAATGTTCTGTATAATAATTGTACCGTCCTGGTAGTCGGAAGTTATGACGTGGCACCAAGCTATAGTGTAGGCGTGTTGACAAGGCGCCAGATTTGCAGAAGTGAAGGAAGTCGGGGGGGTTCATGTAGTCGCCAGTTATTAAGTTGGCGTGTTCCGATCTTCAGCATACCAGGACCGGCGATCGCCCAGTTGAAGGTGAAGTCGCCAGATGTAAACTCAGGCGACCAAGCGATTGGAGATCGCCAGAGCAAGCACATCGCCGAAGATGAAGGTGGTGCAGATTATGAAGGCGGCCGGCGAGACCACAGGGAAGGTGTACGAGAGCACCCTAACTCGCCAATTCCAGTAGAGATCGCGCTCCCAAGTTAGCTATGCACTGGGCAGTACCATGCATAAATAACTTAGCCAAAACGAGAGTCAGGAGCAGCGCCCAAGTCAAGGAGGCTCCAGATGATGGCACGTGTACGACTGGATGCGAGCCACGTGTCCAGGTCTGTAACTGTCAGGAGAGAGAAAGTGACCAGGTATATAAGAGTTCTCAACGAACTTTCTGAGGTACGCACGTTCAGATTATACTCTTTACGCTTGCGAGTTCTAGAGCTTACTGTGAGAGAGAACATTGCACGGTTCCTTGAGATTTCTTGAGTGTTCTTGCTCTTAGTATTTGGTGGTTCGGTCACTGACTTGGGCGTTGGAGTGCGATCGGCCGCAGCGGCGCCGCTCTGTTCTTTTGCAGGTTCTTGAGGTGGATCTTGAAGAAGGACGGAGGTTTGAAGCGGTGCGCGCGTCGATCCTTTGACGAGGCAGGTTCCAACGTTCTGGTCAACAGGCAGGATCATCAGGCGCCCACCGTGGTGCCGTGTAAAACCTGTTCCCATCCACAGCGTGAGTTCTTGGAGGTTTTCGTGATTTTCTGTGTGGTTGTGTGCTGGTGCAACCGTAGTTCGCTGTTCGCTTAAGATTTGTTCGGTGATTTCGCGTTTTCCACCGTTCGTTTGGATTTTTGTTCGGTGAAGTGAGGTTTTCTTCTGTTTACGCGCGATTTGTTCGGTGGAGTTTGAGTTCCTTCGCTCGTTTGGTTATCCATGGGAGAAGCGGTGGTTTCTGGTGGAGTTGCAGGTTTCTTTGGAGGTTCGCGGTGTTCTTAAGTTTCTTGCAGAGTTTCGTGCAGTTCTTTCCGATTGATCGCTGAATCGATCGTAGCTGAAGTAAGTGTTGTTCGCTGCATTCTGTGATTCGCCAAGTTTCATGAGAAAAATGAGAAGCAATCGTTCAAGTCCAGTTGCGCCCGTCGCTGCTGAAGGCGCCGCCGCCATGACCATGGGGCAGATGGTAGAGATTATGCGCTCGTTGCAGGCAACTGTGGAAGCGTCGCGCATAGAACAGGCGAGAATGCATGAGGACCTGGCCGCCTCTCGGGCCAGGAATGATGAGCTTAGCAAGGTGACGGAGGAGCTGCGTCAAGCACTTCAGGAGCAGCAGGGGCGTTCTATTGCTGAAGAGGTCGCGCCGTCGACGCCACCTCGTGTTTTTCCTATGCCTTTCGATCAGGCGATTACTGACACGCCTATTCCTACGAGTGTGTTTCTTGTTAAGGCTGTTTTCACCGGCGTGGAGGATCCTGAGGCTTATCTCACCACGTTCCATACGCAGATGATGCTGTCAGGGGGATTAGACGCCGTGTATTGCAAGATGTTTGTGAGCACGCTCCAGGGAACGGCGCTGGAATGGTTTGTGAGCCTGCTTAACGGTCACATAACTAGTTTCCAACAGTTCTCGAAGATTTTTGTCGAGCAGTACATCGTGAATAAGGCACCGCCCAGGGTGTCTTACGACCTGTTTGATATAAGGCAGTACTAGGGAGAGTCCCTCAGAGACTACCTAAATCGCTTTGGGGCGCAGATGGTCAGATCGCCGGCCAAGGATGAAGAAATGCTGGTCTATGCATTTAAGAAAGGCGTGCTGCCGGGACCATTCTGCGAGGCGTTGATCAGGGCACACCCCGCCACGTTTGCTGAGGTCAGGCTACTTGCGGTGGCCCACATCGCCGACGAGAGCGAAGTCGCCGAGAAGAGAGGAAGCGTGGCCCCCACTAGGCCACGCGCCCAGACTAGGATCCAGCCACAGAGGGTGCTGGAGATAGCGGCGGCCAGGAGGGATCAGAGGACTCGCCATCCTTATGATCCAAGGAAGAACAAGGGCAGGGGCCAAGGACGCCAGCAACCAGCACGCCGGGAATACAATCGCCCGCCTAAGCACAAGTTTGTCATGGGATTGGCGGATCTGATCGCCATTCCCAACATATCCGCTAGGTTGAAGGCGCCAGAAAAGGTGGGCGACAAGGTGCTGGGACCAAAGCCAGACGCCTGGTGTGAGTTTCACCAGGGCTTTGGCTATACAGTGGACTCGTGCTTAACATTAGGATACCAACTCGACGATCTGGTTAAGAACGGGTTCCTAAATGATTATTTGCTGGACAGAAGGACGGGGGGCGCGTCGAGTTCCCAACCAGCAGGTGCTGAGGCTCAGCAGCACGAGATGCCTACGCACGGAGAAATCCACACCATTGCAGGGGGTTTCTCAGGAGGTCGATGCACCGCATCACAGAGGAAGAAGTACGCAAGGTCTGTGATGATGGTGGATATGTTTGAAGACCACTCGCCAGAAGTGGATATTACATTCACCAAGCAAGATCTCCGGGATGTTGTGCCTCATGACAACGATCCCATAGTAATTTCGTTGATAATAGCAGGAAGAAAGGTCCACAGGGTACTGATGGACCAAGGAAGCTCGGCAGACGTGATGTTCTGGCCGACTTTCACGCAGTTGGAGCTGCCCCTTGACCAGCTGAGGCCCTATGGAGGATGTTTGTATGGGTTCGCTGGTGACCAAGTGGAGGTCAGGGGGTACATAGAATTGAGGACAACGTTTACAGATGTGGCGGGTTCAAGAACGGAGAAAATCAAATACCTCGTTGTGAACGCTCCTTCAGCATACAACATCCTGTTGGGAAGACCCACGCTCAACAGGATAGGTGCCATACCATCGACCCGGCACATGAAGGTAAAGTTGCCGTCCATGGAGGGGGTGGTTATCACCATCAAGTCCGATCAGAAGGAAGCGAAGAAGTGCTATGAGAATAGCCTGAAAAACAAGAGATCGGTGAGTTACGTAACAACCACCCCGCCTCCTGGTGTGAAGCCCAGATCGACGGTAACAGAAGAGATCGCCGAAAGGGACGTGGAGATGGTGGACGCTGAGCTGGGGGAGGGGAACGCTGGTCTGGAGGAGGAAGAGGCAAGGAATCGCCCTTAGGAAGCGAGAGAGCTGGGAATCGCCAGGGCGGTGATCGCCAGAGAAACCAGACCAAAACCCGTCGAGCAGTGGCTCGAGAGAGAAATCGGGGGAAAGATCTTCAAGCTGGGAAGATCCCTGGAGGTTGAGCTCCAGGACCAGATCGCCAAGGTGATTGAGCGGCATCTGGACACGTTTGCATGGTCCGCTTCGGACATGCCCGGGATCGATCCCGACTTCCTGTGCCATCATCTGGCGATGGACAACTTGGTAAGACCAGTGCGACAAAGAAGAAGAAAGTTCAACGAAGAGAGGAGGCAGGCGATCAGGGACGAAACACAGAAACTCCTTGCTGCAGGCCACATCAGGGAAGTCCAGTACCCTGAATGGTTGGCAAATGTCGTGCTGGTGAAGAAGAGTAACGGGAAATGGCGCATGTGCGTCGATTTCACTGACCTGAACAAGGCTTGCCCAAAGGATTCATATCCTTTACCAAGCATAGACGCCCTGGTAGATAGTGCTGCAGGGTGTAAGTTGTTGAGCTTCCTGGATGCCTTTTCGGGGTATAATCAGATCAAGATCGATCCCATGGATGAAGAAAAGACAGCCTTCATGACGGAGAGATCGTGCTATTGCTATAAGGTGATGCCGTTTGGGCTGAAGAACGCGGGGGCCACGTACCAGAGGCTGATGGATCGAGTACTTGCACCGATGCTGGGAAGGAATGTGCAAGCGTACGTCGATGACATGGTCGTGACCTCGCCGGAATTTCACAAGTTTGTTGCCGACTTGGAGGAATTGTTCACGACGATCGCCAGGTTCAGATTAAAGCTTAATCCAGAGAAATGCATTTTCGGCGTGGAGGCTGGAAAGTTTTTGGGTTTCCTCCTGACTGAAAGAGGCATAGAGGCCAACCCTGATAAGTGTGCCGCCATCTTGGCGATGAGGAGCCCAGCTACGGTGAAGGAAGTTCAACAGCTAACAGGTCGGATGGCAGCCCTGTCTCGCTTCGTGTCAGCTAGCGGAGAAAAGGGCCATCCCTATTTTCAGTGCTTAAGGCGCAATAACAAGTTTGCTTGGACGAAGGAGTGCGAGGAAGCCTTCGTCAAGCTGAAGGAATATCTGGCGAGCCCGCCGGTCTTGTGCAAACCGCTGGTGGGAACCCCTCTCAGGTTGTATTTTGCTGTAACTGAGAGGGCGGTGAGTGCGGTGCTCGTCCAGGATCAGGATCAGGCTCAGAAGCCTATTTATTTTGTGAGTAAGGTGTTGCAGGGCCCCGAAACGAGATATCAGGCCCTGGAAAAGGCTGCGCTGGCTGTGGTATTTTCGGCGAGGTTGCGCCACTATTTCCATAGCTTCACCATACTGGTGATGACTGACCTGCCCATCCAGAAGGTCTTGAAGAAGCCTGACGTCGCAGGAAGGATGGTGAAGTGGGCAGTAGAATTGTCAGAGTTTGATATTAAGTATGAGCCCCGAGGCCCGATCAAGGGACAAATCTTTGCAGATTTCGTGGTCGACCTCTCATCTGAGGCGACACGAGTTGAAGGGGACGACTTCCGTTGGGTACTCTCGGTGGATGGATCGTCGAACCAGCAGGGTAGCGGTGCTGGAGTCATTTTGGAAGGACCCAACGGCGTGCTGATCGAACAATCTTTGAGATTTGCTTTCAATGCCAGCAACAATCAAGCAGAATATGAGGCGCTGATCTCCGGGATTTTGCTGGCCAAAGAGATGGGAGCCAGGGTATTAATGGCTAAGAGTGACTCGCTGCTAGTCATAGGACAAGTAACAGGCGAGTTCCAAGCTAAAGATCCACAAATGGCAGCTTACTTGGAGTATGTGCAGGAATTGAAGAGTTCCTTTGCCTCCTTTGAGGTAGTGCATGTGCCCAGAGAGCAGAATGCCCGAGCTGACTTGCTAGCTAAGCTCGCCAGTTCAGGCCAGGGGTGTAGGCAGAGGACGGTGATTCAAGAAACTCTGAAGATGCCGAGAGCATTTGTAGCAGATCACCTGGTCCTTCAGATAAGCAAGTCGACGGAGAAAGCAGCGAGAAGTCATAAGTCCCTGACGCAAGAGACTTTGAGATCGCCGAGAATTAGAGCATATCGAGGAGAGAAGGTGAACATGACGCAGGTCTGCGCTATCCATGAGCCAGACACCTGGATAACACAATACAAGCGATGCCTGGCAGATGGCCTTCTCCCACTGGATCCAACAGAGGCTAGGAAGGTAAAGAAAAATTCTAGCAAGTACACATTGATTGATGGCGATCTGTACAGGTTTGGGTTCACTCACCCACTCCTGGAATGCGTACATGGCGAGAAATGCACGAGAATCATGGCAGAGCTCCACGAAGGTATATGCGGAAGCCACGTCGGGGGTCGAGCTCTGGCCGCAAGGACTCTCCGTGCAGGTTACTACTGGCCATCGATGAGAGAAAACAGCACGCTGATTGGCACAAGGCGCCTCTCGAGGAGTTGAAGTAGATCTACAGCCCTTGGCCGTTTCATACTTGGGGAATCGACATCCCGGGACCATTCCCGCTGGCGATCAGGCAGATGAAGTACTTGGTGGTGGCGATTGAATATTTCACCAAGTGGATCGAAGCAGAGCCAGTGGCCCAGATCACCGCACACAAGATCGAAGGTTTCGTGTGGAAGAATATTGTGTGCCGGTTTGGAGTGCCCAAGCGCCTGGTGTCAGACAATGGGACTCAGTTTGCAAGCCACTTGTTGAAGAAGCTGTGCGAAGGGGTGGGAATTCAACAAGTGTTTGCATCCGTCGAGCACCCTCAGACGAATGGCCAGGTGGAGTCAGCTAATCGGGTGTTGCTGAGAGGTTTGAAGAGAAGGCTAGAGAAAGCCAAAGGAAGCTGGGCTGAGGAGGTACCCCGTATAGTCTGGGCGTACCACACCACCGAGCAGTCAGGAACCCATGAGACCCCGTTCAACTTGGTCTATGGGTGTGATGCAATGATTCCAGTAGAGATCCAGGAGAGCTCGCCGAGATTCCAGAACTTTGTAGAGGAAGACTCGAATGAAGAGAGAAGGCTGAACCTGGATCTACTGGATGAGGTCAGGGAAGAGGCGAGATTGAAGGCTGAAGCGGTGAAGAGAAGGATTGAACGAAGATACAACCCGAAGGTGATGCCAAGACAGTTTAGAGAAGGCGACCTGGTGATGAGGAAAGCCCACCAGTACGAGATGGAGAATAAACTGTCGCCCAAGTGGACGGGGCCGTTCAGAATAACCGAGGCGCTCGGGAACGGCGCCTACCGCTTAGAGACATTGGAAGGAGGGGCGATTCCTCGCACTTGGAACGCCACGCACCTGAAGTTGTATTACAGTTAAGAAGCCTTGTAAGTAAAGACAAACACGAAGTTATATTACAATGTCTCTGTTAAAACAGTTTGAAGGGGGCACTCTTTTTTCCCTAAGGAGGGTTTTTAACGAGGCCACCCAATAAAGAGAAGTTTTCGAAGTACAAGTTGTTTTAGATTGCGTGCCTGTTGTTTTCAGAAAGTTTTGAAGAAAGGACCTTGTCACTTGTATGTGGCTTAAGGCAAGTTAAATATATATTGCATGCTTTCTAAAGAGTTTTAAGTCCTCATCGTCTTTCGGCGATCGGAGGCACCAGTTAAAAGTTTTAAGTCCTCATCGTCTTTCGGCGATCGGAGGCACCAGTTAAAGTTTTAAGTACTCATCGTCTTTCGGCGATTGGAGGCACAAGTTAAAGTTAAAGTCCTCATCGTCTTTCGGCGGTCGGAGGCACCAGCTAAAAGACCTCAACGCCCTCGCGCGTCCTGAGGCGAGTTAAAGACCTCCTCGCCGTCGAGCGAGTGCAGGCGAGGAAGAGTGAAAAGTCCTCAGTGTTTCTGGGGGCGAGGAGATGTAACCCCTAGGGCAATGTAGACGCACCAGTGAAAGGTTCTCAGTGTTTCTGGGGGCGAGAGGATGTAACCCCCGGGGCAATGTAGAGGCAAGTAAAAGACCTTCTCGCCGATGAGCGAGTTCAGGCAAGGTAAAATCCTTCTCGTCTTGAACGAGTTCAGGTATGGTGTTAAGGGTGGACGAAGTTTGGAAGGTGGCTAAGGTAGGTTCGAAGAGAACGCCTAACCACCCGGTTTTTTGTTCTGAAGTTCAGGAAGGTAGAGAAGGATCCTGATCCGATCGGTCATCGGTAGTAGATGACGTCAGCATCAGGGAACTACGTGGACCACTCGCAGGGTGACACGTGGACTAAGTGGCAGAGAGGTAGGGGGACGATCGCCAAGAGAGGTGATCGGTGGTCAGTGGCCAAGTTACCATCGACAGATCAGGCGGCAGAGAGGTCGGGGGATAGATCACCCAGAATGGTGATCGGTGGTCAGTAGCCAAGTGACCACCAGCAGACCAGTTCCCAGACTCGCGCCTGGAGGCAGAGCGCGAGTAGCAAATAAACACTGATCAGTCATCGGGTGTATTGTCATCGGGTCTTGTGTTACACGCAGTTAAACTGGGACTAAGGTTCCCAGCGAGAGCGTTACGCATGGGCCTCGCGTGAGCACACCTCAAGGAACCATGCACGAGAGTGGCCTGAGGGAACTAGTAAGCCAGCCAGTGATTGGTGATTCCCTCAACCCATTACGTGCGTGTCATCCAGAAGGGTAAGTCGCCTATACAGAGAGTAACGTTCGGTGAGTGCGCCTAGACCAGCCACACCCGACGTCCACTCCTAAGAGTGTGCAATTTACCCAGATAAGAGAAGCATCCTAAGTTACTCCGCAAGGGCGTAGCTTAGGCGGACAAGGAGAGGCGCTAGAGCCCTTCCAGTAAGTGACACGCGTGTGGTTAGATGTGAGTTGCAGGCCTCCACGTGTCATCATCTGAGAGGGGTGCGGTCCAGACAAAAGAGCACTCCGTACCGCTAAAGGTACAGACAGGCGCAGCCAAGCGCAGACATGCGCAGACTCTCACGCTCCCCATTGCTGATTCTGAAGGTACGCTTTCTCTGAAAAGCATGACAGGGTTCTGACACATGCCAGAAAAGCATAACAGAATTCTGTTATGCCCAGGAGCAGGGAAAGAGAGATAAAAGGCAGAATCAGAGTGAGAGTGGGGGGATAGACGAAAAACAGAGTGCAAGTTTTACACACACACATTTTACTAAGTTTCCAGTTTCTGGTGGTTCTGTTGAACTAACTTGATCGTCGGAGTGCAAACGGCCGCTAGAGGCGCCGTCTGTGTATTTTGCAGGTCACATCTTGAAGCCATCTGAGAGAGAGAGTTCAGAAGGTGATTCTTCAGGAGACGCAGTCGCGAAGACAGGGCAGAAAGTGTTACGAAGCGATTCACCCACGTTCAAGTTGCCGGCAGGATCACAAACACTTGTGATAATACCTTTGAAAAACCATTTCATGTGTTCAAATTGTATTTTGATATGTTTTTAATACTTCTTTTACAACCTAAGGTCTATTAATTGATTGAAAACACTTGTGATATCTTTGAAAAACAATTTCACGTGTTAAAATTGTGTTTTGATATGTTTATTACTTCTCTCATTTACAATCTGAGGTTTTACAACCTAGGAAACTATAAGAAAGTGAATGTTCTGTATAATAATATTTTTAAAAGTATCTTAACTGTCGAAAACAAGCGTATTACTTAACTAAGTGTTTGCAACTTGTTCTTTTCGCTATTAATTGATTGAAAGAACTTACGATATCTTTGAAAACCAATTTCATGTGTTCAGATTGTGTTTTGATATGTTTAATATTTCTGTTACAATCCTAGTCTATTAACTGATTGAAACACTTGTGAATATCTCTGAAAAACAATTTCATGTGTTAAAATTGTGTTTTCATATGTTTAATACTTGTTTTACAATCTAAGGTCTATTACTTGATTCAAACACTTGTGATAATACCTTTGAAAAACCATTTCATGTGTTCAAATTGTATTTTGATATGTTTTTAATACTTCTTTTACAACCTAAGGTCTATTAATTGATTGAAAACACTTGTGATATCTTTGAAAAACAATTTCACGTGTTAAAATTGTGTTTTGATATGTTTATTACTTCTCTCATTTACAATCTGAGGTTTTACAACCTAGGAAACTATAAGAAAGTGAATGTTCTGTATAATAATATTTTAAAAGTATCTTAACTGTCGAAAACAAGCGTATTACTTAACTAAGTGTTTGCAACTTGTTCTTTTCGCTATTAATTGATTGAAAGAACTTACGATATCTTTGAAAACCAATTTCATGTGTTCAAATTGTGTTTTGATATGTTTAATATTTCTGTTACAATCCTAGTCTATTAACTGATTGAAACACTTGTGAATATCTCTGAAAAACAATTTCATGTGTTAAAATTGTGTTTTCATATGTTTAATACTTTTTTACAATCTAAGGTCTATTACTTGATTCAAACACTTGTGATAATACCTTTGAAAAACCATTTCATGTGTTCAAATTGTATTTTGATATGTTTTTAATACTTCTTTTACAACCTAAGGTCTATTAATTGATTGAAACACTTGTGATATCTTTGAAAAACAATTTCACGTGTTAAAATTGTGTTTTGATATGTTTATTACTTCTCTCATTTACAATCTGAGGTTTTACAACCTAGGAAACTATAAGAAAGTGAATGTTCTGTATAATAATATTTTAAAAGTATCTTAACTGTCGAAAACAAGCGTATTACTTAACTAAGTGTTTGCAACTTGTTCTTTTCGCTATTAATTGATTGAAAGAACTTACGATATCTTTGAAAACCAATTTCATGTGTTCAGATTGTGTTTTGATATGTTTAATATTTCTGTTACAATCCTAGTCTATTAACTGATTGAAACACTTGTGAATATCTCTGAAAAACAATTTCATGTGTTAAAATTGTGTTTTCATATGTTTAATACTTGTTTTACAATCTAAGGTCTATTACTTGATTCAAACACTTGTGATAATACCTTTGAAAAACCATTTCATGTGTTCAAATTGTATTTTGATATGTTTTTAATACTTCTTTTACAACCTAAGGTCTATTAATTGATTGAAAACACTTGTGATATCTTTGAAAAACAATTTCACGTGTTAAAATTGTGTTTTGATATGTTTATTACTTCTCTCATTTACAATCTGAGGTTTTACAACCTAGGAAACTATAAGAAAGTGAATGTTCTGTATAATAATATTTTTAAAAGTATCTTAACTGTCGAAAACAAGCGTATTACTTAACTAAGTGTTTGCAACTTGTTCTTTTCGCTATTAATTGATTGAAAGAACTTACGATATCTTTGAAAACCAATTTCATGTGTTCAGATTGTGTTTTGATATGTTTAATATTTCTCTTACAATCCTAGTCTATTAACTGATTGAAACACTTGTGAATATCTCTGAAAAACAATTTCATGTGTTAAAATTGTGTTTTCATATGTTTAATACTTGTTTTACAATCTAAGGTCTATTACTTGATTCAAACACTTGTGATAATACCTTTGAAAAACCATTTCATGTGTTCAAATTGTATTTTGATATGTTTTTAATACTTCTTTTACAACCTAAGGTCTATTAATTGATTGAAAACACTTGTGATATCTTTGAAAAACAATTTCACGTGTTAAAATTGTGTTTTGATATGTTTATTACTTCTCTCATTTACAATCTGAGGTTTTACAACCTAGGAAACTATAAGAAAGTGAATGTTCTGTATAATAATATTTTAAAAGTATCTTAACTGTCGAAAACAAGCGTATTACTTAACTAAGTGTTTGCAACTTGTTCTTTTCGCTATTAATTGATTGAAAGAACTTACGATATCTTTGAAAACCAATTTCATGTGTTCAGATTGTGTTTTGATATGTTTAATATTTCTGTTACAATCCTAGTCTATTAACTGATTGAAACACTTGTGAATATCTCTGAAAAACAATTTCATGTGTTAAAATTGTGTTTTCATATGTTTAATACTTGTTTTACAATCTAAGGTCTATTACTTGATTCAAACACTTGTGATAATACCTTTGAAAAACCATTTCATGTGTTCAAATTGTATTTTGATATGTTTTTAATACTTCTTTTACAACCTAAGGTCTATTAATTGATTGAAAACACTTGTGATATCTTTGAAAAACAATTTCACGTGTTAAAATTGTGTTTTGATATGTTTATTACTTCTCTCATTTACAATCTGAGGTTTTACAACCTAGGAAACTATAAGAAAGTGAATGTTCTGTATAATAATATTTTAAAAGTATCTTAACTGTCGAAAACAAGCGTATTACTTAACTAAGTGTTTGCAACTTGTTCTTTTCGCTATTAATTGATTGAAAGAACTTACGATATCTTTGAAAACCAATTTCATGTGTTCAGATTGTGTTTTGATATGTTTAATATTTCTCTTACAATCCTAGTCTATTAACTGATTGAAACACTTGTGAATATCTCTGAAAAACAATTTCATGTGTTAAAATTGTGTTTTCATATGTTTAATACTTGTTTTACAATCTAAGGTCTATTACTTGATTCAAACACTTGTGATAATACCTTTGAAAAACCATTTCATGTGTTCAAATTGTATTTTGATATGTTTTTAATACTTCTTTTACAACCTAAGGTCTATTAATTGATTGAAACACTTGTGATATCTTTGAAAAACAATTTCACGTGTTAAAATTGTGTTTTGATATGTTTATTACTTCTCTCATTTACAATCTGAGGTTTTACAACCTAGGAAACTATAAGAAAGTGAATGTTCTGTATAATAATATTTTAAAAGTATCTTAACTGTCGAAAACAAGCGTATTACTTAACTAAGTGTTTGCAACTTGTTCTTTTCGCTATTAATTGATTGAAAGAACTTACGATATCTTTGAAAACCAATTTCATGTGTTCAGATTGTGTTTTGATATGTTTAATATTTCTCTTACAATCCTAGTCTATTAACTGATTGAAACACTTGTGAATATCTCTGAAAAACAATTTCATGTGTTAAAATTGTGTTTTCATATGTTTAATACTTTTTTACAATCTAAGGTCTATTACTTGATTCAAACACTTGTGATAATACCTTTGAAAAACCATTTCATGTGTTCAAATTGTATTTTGATATGTTTTTAATACTTCTTTTACAACCTAAGGTCTATTAATTGATTGAAAACACTTGTGATATCTTTGAAAAACAATTTCACGTGTTAAAATTGTGTTTTGATATGTTTATTACTTCTCTCATTTACAATCTGAGGTTTTACAACCTAGGAAACTATAAGAAAGTGAATGTTCTGTATAATAATATTTTAAAAGTATCTTAACTGTCGAAAACAAGCGTATTACTTAACTAAGTGTTTGCAACTTGTTCTTTTCGCTATTAATTGATTGAAAGAACTTACGATATCTTTGAAAACCAATTTCATGTGTTCAAATTGTGTTTTGATATGTTTAATATTTCTCTTACAATCCTAGTCTATTAACTGATTGAAACACTTTGAATATCTCTGAAAAACAATTTCATGTGTTAAAATTGTGTTTTCATATGTTTAATACTTGTTTTACAATCTAAGGTCTATTACTTGATTCAAACACTTGTGATAATACCTTTGAAAAACCATTTCATGTGTTCAAATTGTATTTTGATATGTTTTTAATACTTCTTTTACAACCTAAGGTCTATTAATTGATTGAAACACTTGTGATATCTTTGAAAAACAATTTCACGTGTTAAAATTGTGTTTTGATATGTTTATTACTTCTCTCATTTACAATCTGAGGTTTTACAACCTAGGAAACTATAAGAAAGTGAATGTTCTGTATAATAATATTTTAAAAGTATCTTAACTGTCGAAAACAAGCGTATTACTTAACTAAGTGTTTGCAACTTGTTCTTTTCGCTATTAATTGATTGAAAGAACTTACGATATCTTTGAAAACCAATTTCATGTGTTCAAATTGTGTTTTGATATGTTTAATATTTCTCTTACAATCCTAGTCTATTAACTGATTGAAACACTTATGAATATCTCTGAAAAACAATTTCATGTGTTAAAATTGTGTTTTCATATGTTTAATACTTCTTTTACAATCTAAGGTCTATTACTTGATTCAAACACTTGTGATAATACCTTTGAAAAACCATTTCATGTGTTCAAATTGTATTTTGATATGTTTTTAATACTTCTTTTACAATCTAAGGTCTATTAATTGATTGAAACACTTGTGATATCTTTGAAAAACAATTTCACGTGTTAAAATTGTGTTTTGATATGTTTATTACTTCTCTCATTTACAATCTGAGGTTTTACAACCTAGGAAACTATAAGAAAGTGAATGTTCTGTATAATAATATTTTAAAAGTATCTTAACTGTCGAAAACAAGCGTATTACTTAACTAAGTGTTTGCAACTTGTTCTTTTCGCTATTAATTGATTGAAAGAACTTACGATATCTTTGAAAACCAATTTCATGTGTTCAAATTGTGTTTTGATATGTTTAATATTTCTCTTACAATCCTAGTCTATTAACTGATTGAAACACTTTGAATATCTCTGAAAAACAATTTCATGTGTTAAAATTGTGTTTTCATATGTTTAATACTTCTTTTACAATCTAAGGTCTATTACTTGATTCAAACACTTGTGATAATACCTTTGAAAAACCATTTCATGTGTTCAAATTGTATTTTGATATGTTTTTAATACTTCTTTTACAATCTAAGGTCTATTAATTGATTGAAACACTTGTGATATCTTTGAAAAACAATTTCACGTGTTAAAATTGTGTTTTGATATGTTTATTACTTCTCTCATTTACAATCTGAGGTTTTACAACCTAGGAAACTATAAGAAAGTGAATGTTCTGTATAATAATAGTTTTAAAAGTATCTTAACTGTCGAAAACAAGCGTATTACTTAACTAAGTGTTTGCAACTTGTTCTTTTCGCTATTAATTGATTGAAAGAACTTACGATATCTTTGAAAACCAATTTCATGTGTTCAAATTGTGTTTTGATATGTTTAATATTTCTCTTACAATCCTAGTCTATTAACTGATTGAAACACTTTGAATATCTCTGAAAAACAATTTCATGTGTTAAAATTGTGTTTTCATATGTTTAATACTTTTTTACAATCTAAGGTCTATTACTTGATTCAAACACTTGTGATAATACCTTTGAAAAACCATTTCATGTGTTCAAATTGTATTTTGATATGTTTTTAATACTTCTTTTACAACCTAAGGTCTATTAATTGATTGAAACACTTGTGATATCTTTGAAAAACAATTTCACGTGTTAAAATTGTGTTTTGATATGTTTATTACTTCTCTCATTTACAATCTGAGGTTTTACAACCTAGGAAACTATAAGAAAGTGAATGTTCTGTATAATAATATTTTTAAAAGTATCTTAAC